>NC_056620.1:2798175-2988175 GCF_018340385.1 Cyprinus carpio
GGCATCAACACATCTCAAAAAAGTTGGGACAAGGCTATGTTTACCACTGTGTGGCATCCCCTCTTCTTTTTATAACAGTCTGCAAACGTCTGGGGACTGAGGAGACAAGTTGCTCAAGTTTAGGAATAGGAATGTTGTCCCATTCTTGTCTAATACAGGCTTCTAGTTGCTCAACTGTCGCATCTTCCTCTTTATGATGCACCAAATGTTTTCTCTGGGTGAAAGATCTGGACTGCAGGCTGGCCATTTCAGTACCCGGATCCTTCTTCTACGCAGCCATGATGTTGTAATTGATGCAGTATGTGGTCTGGCATTGTCATGTTTGAAGATGCAAGGTCTTCCCTGAAAGAGACGATGTCTGGATGTGAGCATATGTTGTTCTAGAACTTGGATATACCTTTCAGCATTGATGGTGCCTTTCCAGATGTGTAAGCTGCCCATGCCACACGCAAATACAAAGCAAAAGAAAGGTCCTCAGAAACTTTCGGACCACTCGTACCCTGCGGTATCTAACATGACGAGAGGTTCATCAAAAGAACTTGATTTTGGTGGATCGTGTACACCTCTCCCCAAAGCTGATCTCTCATTACATGAGCTACAAGAGAACATCATCACTGTCCTCAACAAGAGAGCTGACTCCCTTGAAGAAATGATTAAAACAAATTCAAACACCATTGAAGAGTTGAAATCATCCCTCCTTTTTGTCAACGCAGAAATTGTTGATTTGCAGAAATCTAAAGTCGAACTAACAGCCAAAGTTACCGAACAAGCAAGAGCTATATCTCAGCTGGAAAACAGAGTCATTGATGCAGAGCGACTATACGGAGTTCCAGAAGCAGAACATGAAAATGTAAAGGTCAAGGTGATGGAGATTTGCAAGGGAGTGGCACCTGAACTCGTGACAAAGATGAGTGGTGGGTTTGGTTTAGAGATTGGGCAGGCCTGTGTCGGGTCGAGCGAGGCCCATTATCATCCTTTTTGCGCTGCGCTGGGTGAGAGACTTAATCTGGAAGAGTGCAAAAAATAGTGACTACCTTAAAGAACGCAAACTATGCTTTGGAGAAGACCTGACAAAAGAAGAAAAAGCGTCCTGTGCACTGCTTTGGCCTTACGTACAAAAAGCACACAACGAAGGAAAAAAGGCTTACTTCGTCGGAGCTAAAGCATACGCTGATGGCAGAGAAATCGTTCCAGAAAAAATGGATAGGGCCTACTACCTGATTCCTGTTCGCTTAAAGCAAAATCAAGGATGTCTGTTGTGAAGATAAGCACTTTTTTATTTGCTATTTAGTATACAATTGCTATATGGCTGTTTGCCTGTATTTTCAAATTTAGAAGAAGAAAAGCAGAGCTTTTTTTTCCTTTTTCTTTTCTCTTTAATAGTAGCTACTTCTTTTTTATTATTTAATTGAATTTGCCGTTTTGATGGTGTTAAAGTTATGTTCTATTCATGCCAGCGGTCTGAGGAACATGGTTAAAAGGAAAGCTTTTTTTTCTTTTTTTGCAAAGAATTCAAAAGTGACTTAATTTTCATTCAAGAGACTCATTCGTGCCCTGAGGATTTTAATTTTTCGAAAAACCAATGGGGAGGTGAGATGTGGTTAGCTCACGGTTCCAGTCACTTTCCATGGGAAATGTGTGTGGAGCAAAGGAGACTCTAAAGGTCATCGGTTAATATTACTGAATGATATAAATGACTGTAAATTCATTATAGTTAATGTTTATGGGTATTGTTCAAAAGATGCAAACATTTTGTTATTAGGTGAAATTGAAAATTATGTAAATTCTACCATGAGAAGCAACCCTAATGCAAAATTAATTATTGGTGGTGATTTTAATTTGGTCATGAATGGTTCCATAGATAGATTTCCTCCTAGAGTGAACAGTGAGTTTAGTGACCTCTTACGTTTAAGTTATAGTCTTGACTTAATTGATATTTGGAGGGTAAAAAACCCTTCAGCTAAGCAATTTACTTGGAGCAACAAAAATTTCTCATTACAATCCCACATTGACCTTTGGTTGGTTTCTTCAGACTTAGAGCAGTTTATTTTAGATACATCTATATTGCCTGCTGCTCTATCAGACCATAAAGTTATTAGTCTTAAAATTGCATTATCGGGGCGTAAGGATAACCAAATTAGTGGAGGATACTGGAAACTCAATAACTCATTACTAAATTATGATGACTTGAAATCCATTATAGAAAGACTTGTTCATTAGCATTGGAACTCTGCAGTTAATGGTGGTATGTTTGGTAAACAATGGGAACTTTTAAAATTTGAAATAGGATGTGCTGTTAGGACCTATGGTAAAAGATTAACTATCAAAAGGAAGGCAGATTTACTTGAAATTTCAGCTGAAATTAATAATTTAATAGTGAAAGGCACTTTCACTTTAGAAGATCAGGTCTCTTTGAATAAACTCAAAAATAAACTTGACAAAATATATGAAGAAAAAGCCAAGGGAGCATTTATCAGATCAAGAAAACAGTGGTTAGAAATGGGAGAAAAAAATAGTAAATACTTCTTTAATCTTGAAAAAAGAAGAGTGGGGTCCATACGATTAGGAAAATGAAAATTGATGGTGTTGTTTGTGAGGATAAAAATATTATTTCATCCCATATTACAGAATTTTTTAGTAACTTGTACAAAAGTGACTCCAGTGTCATTAACCCTTTTCCTGTTCTACAGTAAATTCTGTTACTTTAGAGAGAACTGTTAGTAATGAGTTTAATTTCATATGTTCTAAAAAAATATAACATTGGAAGAAGTTAAAGAGGCCATTAATAACTTAAAAAACAATAAATCACTGGGGAGTGATGGGTTGACTTAAGAACTATATAAAACTTTTCGTGACCATTTATCTAAATTTTTACTCACAGTTTATGAAGAATCATTTGTCAATGTATGCCTTTCACCATCAATGAGAGAGGGTGTTATTACTTTAGTACCAAAATCTCATAAAGATACTCTTTTGATCGATAATTAGTGCCCAATAACATTATTAAATAATGACTATAAAATTTTGGCAACTATTTTGGCAAAACGTCTTAAATATGGCCTGGATGACTTAATTGATGAGTGCCAGTCTGGGTTTATAAAGGGTCGCCACATATCAAATAACATAAGGTTAGTTCTTGATTTGATTTATTATCATGATTTAGTTTTAGATCCTGGAACAACGCCTACATTTTGGATCTGCAGAGGAATAAGACAGGGCTGCCCCGTCTCTCCCTTTCTCTTTCTGATAGTTACTCAAATTTTACATTTAATGGTTAACCAAAACAATGTGTTTAAAGGTTTTAGAATCCATGCTAAAGAAATAAAAATCTCCCAATACGCAGACGATACCATGCTTTTCTTAAAAGATCAATCAGAGGTTCCTAAAGCAATGGAGATCATTAAAGATTTTTCTCAAGTGTCTGGCCTATCTCTTAATATTTCAAAATGTGAGATATTGTCGTTAAAAAATAAAGATTAAACAGCAATTTGTGGAATTCAGCTGAAAGACGTAATTAATTATTTGGGTGTAAAAATATCTTTAAATTCAAACATGGTTCTTTCAGAACTTAATCTCAATCCCATAAAAGACATGATTAGAAAGAAGTTTAATTGAGACTTGTCTCTCGCTGGTCGAGTCTTATTGTCAAAGGCGGAGGGTCTATCAAGAGTCTCTTATCTCCTCTCTGTAATGGATTGTCCTAAGTCATCATGTGTCTTTTTGGATAAATCATTATATACTTTCATATGGAAAAACAAATCACACAAAGTTAAAAAGGAGGTTCTAAGAAATAAGATTAGTGATGGAGGTCTTGAAGTTGTTGACTTCACCCTCTGTAACCATGTATTAAAAGTAAATTGGTTGAAAAGATTAGTTAAAAAACTGAATCTATAAGGAACATATTTCCTAATTTTATTTTTAAGATTCCTAATTTTATTCCCCAGTAAATTAGCAAAATTTCACCAACAGGCTTTATTGTCGTGGTTACTAGTTTACACGCACAATGTTTCACCTCACTGTTGTTTTATTTGGAATAATCAGAATGTTGTTTACATATATAAATCATTATTTTTTGAGAGACTTAACATAAACTCTGTTAATCAGTTGATAGAATATATAAAAAAGAATATCATACTGTATTTAATGCCATTCCTATAAAAACTCTCTTGAAAGGAGAGCAAACCTTTAATCCTGTTTCTATTTATAGGCCTAACAATTCTATCTTAGTAGAAGGGATTTTGATTGTTGAGGACAAATTCAATAACCGCTTTGTTCGAAATCATATCAACAGAAAATCTATCCCAGCGTCTTCTGTTAAATGGATGGCATTGTACAGCATTAACTGGAGCGTCGCTTGGTCTCTTCCACACAAATATTTATTAACAAACAAAATAAAAGAAGTCACATTTAAAATATTACATAGATGCTACACTTGTAATAGTGTACTTAATAAATATATGCAAAATACTGAAGGGAAAAAAAAGTACTTTCTGTGATATAGAAGAGACCATTGTACATCTTTTTTTGTGAATGTGTTTGTGTTAAATGGAATGAGTTATGTACCTATCTCTCAGATAAAACAAATGTTAGAATATGTATCAACACTTTTGATATTATTTTCTTTTATTATAACTCTAACTTTTGGATTTAATATATTGTTAATCTTTTTATTATACTTGGCACATTTTTTTATTCATAAGTGTACATTTTTGGGTAAGAACCCAGTACTGTCAATCTTTCTGATTGACTATAATTCTTACGTTTTATCTTTGATGGGCATAAAAAACAAAAAAATCATTCAAAAGTAAAAAATTGCTTTCAATGTTTAACCTTGTATAATTTCGCCCCTCTGGTTTATGTTATTTATTTATTTATTTATTCTTAGTTTTATTTAGTGAGTGACGTGACATACAGCCAAGTATGGTGACCCATACTCAGGATCCGTGCTCTGCATTTAACACACACACACACACACACACACACACACACACACACACACACCCGGAGCAGTGGGTTCCTTTCAATAGAGTTTCAATAGAATTTTTATAATAGAGTTTATAATATGATTCAATAGTTTTTTTCAATATAGTTTTTATACAGTACCACTAGGAATTTATTCATTTATTTTATTTATTTTTTACTTTGTATCTTTTATTATTTTTTCGTGTTTTGTCCTCTATTGTTTTTGAGGTTGTTGTGGTTATATGCTTGTTATTAAGTGTTATTAAGTGAAATAAATAAATAAATAAAAAAACCTTCTCAACACTGGCTGCCATCTGGTGTTTGTTTGAGGAACAGCGCGCAAAAATGACGATGGTTTGAGTGAAATGCTTGTTGTTGTTGTTCGTGAATTCTTTCCTCCAAGCTAAAATTCAATCCATAGCAGTTCGGCATCTGAAAGGCAAATCCGTTTCCTCCAACCAGGATGCGGCAGTAGTTGTTTTCGAATGATACATTTCAAGTTGAGAAAAAGAGAGTGAGAATGAGATGGTGTCTGATTGGCTGATATCTGTATAGTGGGCGGAGTTAGGCGATCTGACAGATGATTGACAGCAGCGCTCGGCTCTCAGGTCGTTTCAGGGTTATGGCTGCCGCGATCAAACTTCTGTCTCCCTGGAGATTTGACCGATTCGCCCGGTAAGAGAGCTCTTATTAGAGCGTTGATTTTAAACAAGCACTATATTATTATCTCCAGTAGTTCTGTTATTGCCCTGGACATCATGTTGTGCTTCGCGATAGAAACGCTCCTGTAATTACCCTGTGTTTACCTTCGCGTCGACCTTTACTCTACTTCATGATGTCTGTCAGATCCTTAGCTCGCACACACACAACACACAACACACAACACACTGGGTGAAATATTTCTGGTTTGTGTCCAGAGCGAGTATAGCTGTGTGTGCTCAGCTGCACAGATCTGCTGCAGTTATGGGAGCATCGGTAGAAGAGTTCAACGCGGCCAAAGAAAAACTAGGAGCTCTGAAGAAGGATCCAGGGAATGAGGTCAAGCTCAAGGTCTATGCGCTCTTTAAACAGGTGAGAAGTGATCCCTAACCAGTGCTGGGGAGTAACTACCGCAGTTACAGTAACCAGTGCTGGGGAGTAATTTATGCATTTATTAGACTGAATCATGCAGTGAAAGAACACACTCTGAATGTGTGTGTGCACTCTGTAGGGGTGTTTTGAAAGGTCTTTGCAAAATACTCAATAATGTCAAATCGCACAACGTTAAAACATCAATTATGATATATATCACATATCATATCGCAGCCGATATATATCGCACACCCCTACTCTGGACTAATAAAACGCACTCGCTCTTGGGACAAAAAAGGCTTCAGAAGTGAAAAATAAAAGTTAGTTTACTTTAAATGAATTTGTTCATGTTCAGGTATTTTACTATATGTTTGCATTTGGTTTCATCATTGTTTTTAATTTCTAGTGAAGTTAGTCTGCAGTTCCATAAGATTTTTAAAGAGATAAATGCTTTTATCCAGCAGGGATGCATTAAATCGATTAAACTTTTTCAACATTAAATTGTACATTTTAAATTGTAATAATATTTTACAATATTACTGATTTTACTGTATTTTTGATCAAATTAATGCAGCCTTGGTGAGCGGAAGAGACTTCTTTCAATCAGAGATTTTTGTTGACTCCATCTACAAGACCAGATCGTCCTCATCTCTTAATTATGATGTATTTCTGATTGTTTTGTAAATGATCAGGCCACACAAGGACCCTGCAACACCCCCAAACCCAGCATGCTGGACTTTGTGAATAAAGCCAAATGGGACGCGTGGAAGAGTCTGGGCTCCGTGTCACAGGTATTTTTCATATTTATTTTTCACTAAAGAGTGAATATAAAGAAAACCCAATTTTGGGTCAGTTTTTATGTATTACTAAAGGTTTTATGTTCAAATTTGTAATTAATTACAAAAACAATTTTAGAAAATCAAATCTGAATAAAAATCAAATATTATTAAAGCATATCATAAGTATTTTGTTTCATGCTTATATAACTTACATGCTCATGCACATAAGCAATAAAAGTATTGTTATTTTAATGTTTATATTTATATATTGTTATGTCTTATTTTATTTTTAATTTTTATGTGATTAAACCATAATGTTTTTTTTTTTTTTTTTTTTATTTTTTTTTGTTTTAATTTTAGTTGTACAAATTAAACTTTATTTAAGTTAGTTGTGACTTTTCATTTTCATTTAAAGTTTACGTTCATCTAATATGTAACCCTGCAGCACAAAAGCAGTGTTAAGTCTCTGGGGTATATTTGTAGCAATAGACAACAATACATTGTATGGGTCAAAATGATCGATTTTCCTTTTATGCCAAAAATCATCAGGATATTAAGTAAAGATCATGTTCCATGAAGATATTTTGTAAATTTCCTACTGTAAATATATTAAAACTTAATTTTTGATTAGTAATATGCATTGCTAAGAAATCATTTGCACAACTTTAAAGGTGATTTTCTCAATATTTAGATTTTTTTGCACCCTCAGATTCCAGATTTTCAGATAGTTGTATCTCAGCCAAATATTGTCCTCCTAACAAACCATACATCAATGGAGAGATTATTTATTCATCTTTCAGATTATGTATAAATAAAAATAAAACTAAAAAATGGACCATTATGACTGATTTTGTGGTCCAGGGTCACATATTTTATTCATCTATCTATTTTACTTCATTTCAGCTTTATTTAAATTGCTGATAAACAGGTTTGGATTTGATAATAACGGTCCACAGGGTTTTAATTTGGGTCTCAGGACAAAGTTCAGGCTTTAACCTAATAGTTTAGCAGACGTCTAAATAAAGAGCGAGCATGTAGCGAGCACAGTGTATGTGTCCAGCGCACGTCCAGTGTTTGATGTGGTGATGTGACTGTGTCAGGAAGAGGCCAGGCAGCAGTATGTGGATCTCATCTCGTCTCTGGTGGGAACAGAAGCTCCTGCGGTGGCAGCGCAGCCCACCGGGAGCACAAAGGGCTTCCAGACCCTGCTGGTCAGCACAGAGGACAACATCACCACCATCCGGCTCAACAGACCCGAGAAAAAGAACGCCATCACCGTGGAGGTCAAGAAGTGGCTTTGGATAATTGGTTTAGTTTTTTCACATTTTGAAGGCTCAGAACTAATAGTTATGTAGGATGTCAGTTGTGTTGGACATTGGTCAGTTTTAAATAAATATTTGACTAGAGAATGTCAAGTCTGACACAAACTATGAGCCAGTGTTATTTTAGTATTATAACTGTATTAATGGTTATATTGTTATATTTTAATTCTAATAAGTTTTAGCAATTTATTCATATGTTTTTGCCATTATTAATCTTTTTTTAATTAATCCTTTTTTTCAACTTTAATTTTAGTACCTGACTTGAATTTTTTAAGTTTAATTTATCTTTTCCATCCAGTATTTCTGTTTTATTTCAGCCTAATTTGAAATAACAGAAACTTTTAAAAGATGTTAAGTTTTAGTTTACAGTAGCAACACTGATGCTTAGTCATTTTTAGAAAATATTCTTTCGTGTTTTTGCATCCTGTAGATGTACAATGAGCTAATCGAAGCTTTGGATCTTGCTGGCAAAGACAGTTCTGTCATTACAGTGATAACAGGTGAAGTACTCTGCTTTACCTTTCAGTGTGTGCAGATGTTCCTCTGTAAATCGGTGTGCTTATTCTCTTTTTAATGTCTCTGAGGTAGTGGAGATTATTACTGCAGTGGAAACGACCTGAACAACTTTACGAAGATCCCTGAGGGTGGAGTAGAGAAGATGGCTAAAGATGCTGGGGAGTTGCTGAAGTAAAGTCTATTTTGCTTGATTCTAAACCAGTTTATAGTATTTTTGAGGTTGATGGAAAGTTACGATGGATGTATGCATGCTTGTGTTGTTTTAGGAGGTACGTAAAGGTCTACATTGACTTCCCCAAACCTCTGATTGGAGTCATTAATGGACCGGCAGTGGGGGTGTCAGTCACTCTGCTGGGTCTCTTTGATGTTGTTTATGCCACAGAGAAGGTGAGCTGCTCTTCTACAGCATATCAGTGATCCATCATGTCTGTCTGTATAAAGATATTTATATATCTGCATGCATTTTGGCTTTCTGTCTCTTTGTTTTGTGTGTAGGCGACGTTTCACACACCCTTCAGTCAGCTGGGTCAGAGTCCAGAGGGCTGCTCTTCATATCTTTTCCCCAAAATTATGGGTGCGGCAAAGGTATGAACATCCACTAAAATTTGAGATGAATCAGTTTACTACAAAAATAAATAAATAAAAAAATCAGTACAATTATTATATTTTATCAGCTAACAGCACTAATATACAAACAGTGGACTACATGATATGAGGAAAAATATAATTGCAATTATAAAAAAAAAAAAAAAGTTTGAAGTTTTTAAAATTTAAGGTTTTTGTTTTTTTCCATGTTTGCTGTACTTATTTGTAGGGCAGAAAAATGTGGCCAGAAATGTTGTGATTTATATAATAACATGACTATAATATGATTATAATAATAATAATAAATATTTGTTTATTATAAATGCTATTACTAAAAAAAAAAATTACACAAAATAAATAAATATTTAAATATTTCACCATTAAAAATAAATAAATAATAATAATAATAATACAGCGAACAATTTTATTTTATAATACAACTGTGAATTTACAAAACTTATATTTACAGCTGTCTTAATTGTCTCAAATGTTAAATGTTTTTACGTTTCTAAGGGTGCTTTCACACCTGCAGATCGATTGTTTTGTTCTGAAACAGGGATTCAAATTCTTACAGTGTCGCTTTTTATTCTTGGTGCGGTTCGCTTTCACACGGCAAAGTTTCTAAACGGACCAAAATTGTTAATACAAGTCACGTGCGAGTAAACGGTCCTCTCTCTGGTCAAAGCAACCAGTTGCAAATTGGGGAAAAGTATTTGGGTTTAAAAACAGTCATTAATAGTTTTAATTTCTTTGGTGTTTGTCCTCTCTGTTCAGGCTAGTGAGATGCTGTTGTTTAATAAGAAGCTGACGGCCGCACAGGCCTGTGAAGTGGGTCTGGTGACCGAGGTCTTTCCAGAAAGCTCCTTCCAGTCCGAGGTGTGGACCAGACTGAAGGCCTATGCCAAACTGCCCAAGAACGTAAGTGCTCAGGCTGCTTGAATTGTGACGTACTAGTGTTAAAAAAATGACTAGGATCTTGTTGCATGAAAACAAGTGCTAATCATGGTTGTTTTCTCGTACCGCTTCAGTCTCTGGCTCTGTCGAAGCAGCTGATCCGCGGGGTGGAGAAAGAGAAACTTCACGCCGTGAACGACGCAGAGGTGGAGAGACTGGTGGAGCGCTGGCTCTCGGATGAATGCATGCAGGCCATCATGAGCTTCTTCCAGGCCAAGTCTAAACTTTGAGAAGAGCCCATGGAGCCATCTCCCAAAATGACCTTTCTTTCACAATAGATTTTCCAGTTAACCCTATATCCTACAAACAACAGGAAGAATCCCCCAACTCATCTAAACAGTGGATTGTATAGGATTTGTATAGCACTGGATGATGTATACATAACATGAGACCTTTTATTAAGTCATTCTGTCATAACAGTTTAATTAGACGACCGTGTAATATAGTGTTTTGGAACAAAATGAACCGTCTGTTTCATTTACTGTACCAGATGTGCACTTAGTAGGTTGTATAACTCAGTGCCTTACTAATGTTAATGCATTTGTGTTCCTTTATCTGAGGGCCAAAAATCAGTATACTCCATTTCAGATGTATCAAGACATTACATATTTTGTAGTCTTTTGACATTTTGTCCTGAATACAGTTCTTAAATAATACCTACTTAAATACAACCTGTGAGTGTCTTGTTTTATTTATTACACACACACACACACACACACACACACACACATATATATATATATATATATATATATATATATATATATATATATATATATATATTCATTGCTGGGTTGTAACTGATAACATGTAATCTGGAATATGTAATCAGATTTAAAAAATACGTTATTAGATTATTTTACGTTTTTAAATATTTGTAATCAGGCTACAGTTACTTTTTATTGATTACATGATTACATAATAAATTATTTATTTAATTATTGATTAATTCTCCCTAAATTGTCTTTTTCATTAAACTCACAAACCCCCAGCAATTCCTTCACGAATCCCAGTTTAGGAAACCTTGATAAAATGTAATGTTTAATGCACTTCACGTTGATAATATTGAATGGAATGCATTTGCTTTCTCTTTGAATTTGTATATTAATATGGTTTAATAAAGATTATCCTATTTAAATTGATCTGATAAACATGTTTGATAAAAAGTAATCTGATTATATTACCTGTTCTGATGTAATGGATTATGTTATGATCTACAATCAGATCTGGAATCAGTAATCTATCCAGCACTGTTAGTAATACTATCTGAAGTCAGTAATTCTATCCGAGCTGGTGGTCATTACAAAGCAAGTGCAGCAGGTGGCAGAGCACACCAGAGAAAAGTTAGTGATGTTTTTCTTTAGGTAGGCCTAAAATCATGAACAGGTTGTTATTATAAATAAAGCGTGAATGTTGTTTTCAAGCACATTTTGTATACATTTGAATAAACTGATGTTACTGTATTCATGTTTAACAACTATTTCAGACGTGTATGACACTGAACATAATGACATTTCATCTGAACACCTTCCTCAGTGTAAACCGTCAGGTCTGACAGGTTCTGCACACACTTTGCATCTCACACCTCGTCTGCCCAAGTTAACCTGTGTGTGACCGATAGCGAAAACCCCTTTCTGGTTTTGTTAGGGAAAGTGATGTCGCGTCTGAAAGGTTAGGAACTCTTTATCATCAGTGGGCAAAACTTCTGTCTGGAGTTGGTGAGTATTGTTAGGGTTCACTGACTCTTAGCCTACAGTGTGTTATTGAGGATCATGAATGTCAGAGTGGAGCAGACGTCATTGAGTCAGACGCCCAGTCTGCTTCACAACGTGGAACTTGTCAAGTGACCTTTTTGGAAAGAGTATTTAACAACAATAAGAAGTGTATTTTGGTCATATTCAAATTGCGATCTGAAGATAGATACCATATGCTGATTACATAGCGTCATCGATGCTATGGGGAAAAAAAAAGCTATTTGCTTTCTGTTGCTGAACTGCAACAATGAACATCTTCTGAATGGATGCATTTACACATATTTATAACCTATTGCCTTATATCAAGATTTATTGCCATAGGCCTATATATGTTACCTGTAAGGCAATAAAGAATTTTCACACATGCAGCCTACATTCCCATGGTATACAATGATTTAAATTATATATATATATATATATATATATATATATATATATATATATATATATATATATATATATATATATATATATATATATATAACATAAACATAGCCTATATAAAATCCCAGTATTAAAATGTGTATATGTACTTGTTAATAATATCTAAAAAATTATAGGCTTATATTTAAAAACAAATGAGTATGTTTGTTTTTGTATATATATATTTTTAAGTATATGTCTATATTTTATATTTACATAATATCAACATTCAACATGCACTGATAAGTTTTATGATAGATATGCATATACATGGCAAAAAATATGTAATAATCAAGAAATGTATTATACATACATATATTTGTAAAGGCTAGACATATGTTAAAAAATGAAATTGTTCCAATTTAATGTTTCACATATGCTTTTAATTCATATGACAATATATTTCAAATATTATTAAACAATATAGGAATAGTTCAGAAAAGAGGATTTTTATTTTATTTGTTCATTTTTATTATTATTATTATTATCATTATTATTTTTTTTTCAATACAATGAATGCCGATGAGATCCAGTGTTGATTGAACCCCACTTTGACATTCAGAATATCTGCATTTGTGTTTTACAGAAAAAAAGAAGAAAAAAAAAAAGTAATAAATGAGGGTGACTAAATGATTTTACATTTTTGGGGTGAGCTGTCCCTTTAACCAGAAATACTGATGCTCATTTCCTGTTTTTTGAATAACATTTTGTTGATTAAAATTGCATGATGAGAGTGTCTATCCCCCAGTGCTACTACTTTTTCACTAGTGATAGCAAATAGCAATTTGTTTTTGCTAATGCAATTATTTTAAGCAATTTTAAGAAATTTGATTTCTACCATATATAATAGAACCAATCTTCTTTTGCAACCCATCTGAAGCTCAGCAAAACTCAGAATCTGAGGTCTGTGGTTAGCACATGTGTTAAACTGGGGTTCTTTCATGGGGATGCTGGTTCGAATCCAGCATGCATCACATTCCTGACAGTCTATTCCATTAAAAAGGCCATATATACAACAAAAAAGCCCCTGGCAGCAGGCACTGTGTTCCCAGCTGAAACTATGGCCCTCTGCTCATAAAACACTAGACGAAACAGAGCAAGGTCCACACCTCTATCCTCTCACTGTATGACAGATAGCAGTTAAAAATGCCACCGCACGGCTGATGAACGAATGTGCCTGCTAAAGTTAGGAATCACCCACAGGAAAAGCCCTAAAGTAACCCTAGTGCTTAAAAATAAGACCCTGTGGAAACTCAAGCAAAATGGGAGATGATTTCCTCCAAGCTGAGGGAAAACTCTCAGGAGTCAAAGTCTAACCTCACAGCTGAGGACAGAGAAAGAGCTTTGGATTTCGGTCTGTGCCCCAGTTTTGCTAAGACAGTCCAATATGAAAACCCACGAGACGGTTCTCTCCCAGAATATTAAAAAAGCATGGCTTCTCTCAAAGAGAGCATGTTTCGAGTTATGCGCTAATATGCCTCCTCTGAATACTACTTGTCACCTGTGGCAGAATCCATAATTCACTTTCCAGCCAAATGGATATGTTAGGTATCTTTTGGGTTGTCCTAGAGAGACCGTAAAAATGTACCTTTCCAAGTCTTTTAAAGCTGCAGGTTTTGATTTAAAGGCCATCTTCCTCCAAACCCAGACTGGGTTTCACTGGTTCTTCTTCACTGTCGTATTCTCACATCCATTTTCAGGATGTTCGCTCCACTCGCTACTGCAAATATCGACTCCAGGGGCAAGAATAGGATACACCTTGTACAAACTCAGGAATCCCAAAAGGTGCTGGGAGACTGGAAAGGCAAAACACATCCATCACAGGGCTCCACTATTGGCAGGATTGAGCGCTGGCTCAAGGCACAGGCCAGTGTTTGTCTAGCTTGGGTTGAGATCTCCAACGCATGGAGGAAACCATCATCATTTGGAGAAAACTGTCCACATTTACTCATTATGTCGTTCCAAAGCCATATGACTTTCCTTCTTCTGTAGAACAAGAAAGAAGTTTTGAAAAATGTTTGCCATTCTCTTAAGAATAAAACCATACGATAAAAGGTTTCATGTGGTAAGTCAGTGAATGAAGAAGAATCATGTGTTAAATCAGTGGTTCTCAACCTTTTTACCTGAAAGCACCCCATTGTCCAACACAGAATTTGAAAACCCCTCACATACATAGTTTTTAATCACATGACTGGCGTCCAGACCTGGAGGGAAAAACATTCAATTAACTGCAGCACAGGCCTGTCAATTTTTCCATCCGTTTTAAGCCAGGAATGTTTAAATAACCTCTCAAAAGAAGAAAAACAAAGATAGGTGGTAAAACTTCAAGTTTGTCTGCTGTAGTATTTCAATCACTATAAACAGCAGGACAATCTAAGGGTGTACTCACACTAGGCCTTTTGAACCATGCACTTGCACGTTTGACCCCCAAAGCCCGGTTTGTTTGACTAGTGTGATCGCTCCATTCATTTAGTCGTCCCTGGCTCGGTTGCAAGAAGTGGGCCAGAGCGCGGCTCAGTTGGGCTCCGGAGCATGGAACAGCTACTATTTTGTGTGTGCTACTGTCCTAATTACTTTGTTTTGCCATTTACTGACTGACGAGTCTCCTGTCCCCATATTGGGAGAAACTGGAAGCACAGAGGCATTGTGTGTGCTGTGTGAACATGATGTACAGTAGTTCTAGAATAAATGTGAATGTACATTAATTCATTCCACTCAGAAAAAAAAAAAAAAAAAAAAAAAAAAAAAAAACAGATTTAGTATTCATCAAAATGAATTAAAACAGTGAAGTGCAAAACTCAGAATATGACGCAAACCTGCATTAATTAAATATGTTAAATAACACAAATGTATCTAATCCCATTTTATTAACTATTGTCTTTTCTGCTGACCTTTGATGATCTAGTTCAACCATACTAATATGCAAAAATGACTTTAGATAAACTAAAAATTTTGCTTCATTGTTTTTTGTTTTTTTTATTGCTGAAGAGTGTTGAACCTTCTTCTCCTGTGTTCTACTGTACAGACGTGAATTTACTTTTCCTTCAGCATGAAGTTTATTCATTACACTTTTTGGTGTGAAAGGGCTTTTATATTTGCTATAAATAGAACTTCTTATATTAAAAACAATCAAGCCCTGCTCATAATTAAAAAATAATGTGAAAGTAACGCAAAAGTATGTAACACATTACTTTCCATAAAAAGTAACTAAGTAACATAATTAGTTACTTTTTAGGGAGTAATGCAATATTGTAATGTATTACTTTTAAAAGTAACTTTCCCCAACACTGATTATTACACACTATTTTCCCTATTTAATACTGTAAAGATGCTTTGATAAAATACAGTGTTGGCCAAAATTGTTAGAACACCTGACAGATCGGAACATATTGACCTTTTTTAGCCTCCAAAACATGATTTCATTTCATAAAGTTCATGAAACATGCAGATAGTTACTCTGAGCGCAACGAATATCAGATGAAGTGAGTTGTATGTTTGTATCCTTTAACTTTAATATTTGGTATGTCCACCTTTTTCAGCAATTACAGCAGCACATCTCTCTGGCATAGTGTCAATATACTGTATATCCTGAGAACTTCAGCACTAATGTTAACCCATGCCTTCTGCAACTCAAGCCAAATGCTTTCCTAAAACTGTTTTTGATGGGGGGACATAGTAAGTGCAAATCATTTTAAAAATGCACTTCATGACCCCTTTAATATAAAACATGATTAATGTGACCAAATGTAAAAAAGATCAAATTAAGTGTACACTTTATTGATGATGCATACAATATACAGGCAAGCAGATGAACCCAGAATATGAACAAAATTGCACTAAATTGAACATTAGGCATTTTCTTATAATGGTTTTTGTAATGTGAAACTTTGTGTGTCGCATTCATATTCTGGGTTCATCTGCTTGCCTGTATATTCTATGTTTTATTGTCTGTTATACACTAAATTTGGTCCACTATTAAAAGGAAAATTTAACAAAAACAATGTCCACAGCTCAAACAGTGTGGGAGACGCTACAGCACATGTCGAAGTGTACTTGAACAAATGACTGGTATATGCACTAGTAATAGTGAGGTTTGAGTTAGCATAATGGAAACCCGATTTTAAGGTCAAGATCAACACCAGACACTTATACACAGCAATATCTTTGAAGCATTGAAAACTGTAAAAATGCCTTTTTCCACCTCCTTTCACTTGTTTTTCTCCTTAAAGCACAGTGTCCCATGGAAATAGAGCACGTCTCCAGCAGGCACTGACAAAGCACATTAAAAAGATTTGCGATGTGCATGACCTTGTGAATGAGTGCATGTGTTTACACATGATTGTTGTAGTTCAGTCCGTCTGCAGATAATCTTGGGAAGATCTCAGCTGATGAAACTGGAATATCCTCTCATCACGTTCCCCCTGAGAGGGATTTAGTGGACCTTGGGTCCTGAGCCATTGAAGTGATGAACCATTCAGTATTTCTCTCTTTCTCTTGCGAGGCAGAGAGTGTCCTGAGGTAATCCCTGCATCTGTGCCAAGCACCAGACAGACTAGAGACACACCAGATAAACCCGCAAATGTTTATTTCAGAAGTACTGTAAACCCTGGCCCATTTACGAGAGATCTAGACATGTGCAGTGCCATTACAACAGGGTCACTTATGGCCAAACGACATGATTATTTGGTATTATGAACAAATTGCTAAAGAACCCTGAGCTCATCTGCAAATGCTGAATGACTCCAATAAGGCTATAACCTACAAATGGCAAAAAATCTCAAATAATATAATAGCTAGGTAAGTTGTTGTTGTTTATGAAAGAAGTTAATTTTATTCAGCAAGAATGCATTCAGTTGTTTAAAATGATGGAAAAGGCTTACAATGTTATTTTTTACTTAAAATAAATGCAGTTCGTTTGAATTTTCTATTGGTCAAAATATCCCGATTCCGCAAAAATATGAAGCAGCACAACTATTTTCAGCTATTTTTGATTTGCTGCATCAGATGAGCCATGAACATTATCTCACGACCACTTCATACATACTTTACGAGGTGGTTATTTTGTACATTTTCTATGAGGGGTAGGTTTACACATTCGATTTTTTACAAAACTTATGAATTTGTACGAGCCAGGTCATAGAAATATCATAAAATATATACAAATTGCCATGAGATCAGGTTGGATGAGCAGCAAATCATCTGAAGCATCAAGTGACACTGAACACTGGTGTAATGAAGCAGAAAATTCAGGTTTGATCACAGACATAAATGTAAATTGTAATGATATTTCACAATGTTGCTGTTTTTACTGTATTTTTATCAAATAAATGCAGCCTTGCTGAGCATGAGAGACTTCTTCCAAAACATTAAAAAAATCTGACTAACCCCAGACTTTTGAACAGTGATGTAGGTTCAACAAAGCAAAATCAGACTCTTTTCAAAGACCTTCTTAAATCCTTTGGACCCCTGTTTGGTAATGACTGAGCGAAATGACTAATTACCAAATTAGTATTACTTTATACATAATTCCATGTAGGCTGTAAACATGCTTGTTCCTTTTCATTCAATAGCACTACTGCACAAATTCATCTTTCACTGCCCCTCATTAGCTGCTTATGATTCACTGCATGACTTTTTACAAGTTGCCATGTTTCATTAGAAACCCCACGGAGCTCCAGCTTTGTCCAAATGAAGCCGCTCCTGATTCAGCTGGCTGGTGATGTAGAGCATGAGCAATACAGGTGTCTGTATGAAAGAAACACTGAGCTACCCATCTGACAAATCCTACCATCAAAGCAGGAAACACCTCGTCTATCTGTGATGTCATTCTTTCATGTAGCCAGCATCTGTTATAGCTGTATGTGTTTAATAAGTGAGAGAGTCTTACGTGTTGAGAGAGTCTCTCATGTGCGTCACTTCTATATGCTCTCATCAAAGGGTTTGTGTGAATGCGGTATTGTGGTTTTAGGACAAACAGCAACGTGGTGACACGTCCAGCGGTCTATTTGAAACAGGCTCCTTGAGGACGGAGTCATAAAGAAAGCATAACGCCTGCCCTACCATAGAAAGTGCTGTTGGCATCAGAACCAGGTTAACTTCACTCCACTATATGTTGAAACAAAAGCTTTGATGTTCTTCTGAACAGAGACGTCTTTGGGTAACTGTACATTTCAGATGTGTTGTCTTGACAGAGATAAAAGAGCTCATTCCTTTTATGTTCACTTTAATTCTTTGATCTTTCTATAGATGAAGGACATCAGTCGAGAGCATCTCTGCCATTAAAGTGTGGACAGACAACATTTGCAGAGTCAACTCTGAAATACAGTATTAGCAATATATTGTTATTTACTGTACAAAACCATGTTTTATGAGCCGAATGGCAAGCCAAACAGTATGAAAATTAGATGAATCTCCGCTAGACTACAGATCCATGCAGACAAACCAATTGTAGATTAATTGGATAAACTTTCAGCAGGTTGTGCAAGTAAATGCATTGGTCATGCTGTATAATTGAGAAGATTTGACATGATTAATTCATTCTGAATATAGTCGTATTTATTGATTTCAGTGATTTTTTATTTTTTTTTGGAAGAAACCCAGGTATTTCAACAGGAATCCATGCGTTTGGAATTTCGCTTGAAGGCCAAAGATTTCCCATACAGATTTAGTCATGCACATAAGATTGTTTCTGCCATGGAATACAGAAATAGAAAGGTAATTGTGATTTTATATCACAATTCTGACTTTAATTCTCACAATTCTGAGTTTGTACCTCACAGCTTAGAATGTTTTACTTGCAGTTGTGAGATATAGAGTCAGAATTCTGACTTCTTTCACAATTCTGAGTTCACGTCTCACAATTCTGATTTTTTTACTTACTGCCACAGAATAAAAAATGAAAAAGGTAGTTGCAGCTTTTTATCTCATAATTCTGACTTCTTACAATTCTGAGTTTGTGTCTGACAAGATATCTATTTTTCCCCCTTCCTGCCACAGAAGGTAATTTAAAAAAAAAAAAAAAAAAAAAAAAAAAAAAGAGAAAGGTAAAGGTAAAGGTAAAAGTAATTTAAAACTTTTTATTTCATAATATTTGTGAATTTAGAGTCAAATAAAGAGGAAATAACACATTAAAAGCAAACCATACTGGATACTTTAACAGAAAAGCTTTAGACTGGCTGTAAAGTTGATTTCAGACATGAAATATTCTCTTGCGTTTATTTCTGTAGTATATGTAGGTTTGATGAATGTGGAAAACTCATACGAGGACTGCTTCTGTGACACTGACCTTCTTTCAGTCAGCATGCCCTGCTGCTTTCAGGCAATAATGCAGTAAATTCAGCAAAATAAAGTCTGCAAATTTGTCATTGTTGGCTCTACTGCATCCAACTTGGCACATTCCCTGAGAAACTCCAGGCTTTTCTCTGCATTTCCACATCTTTACAGGCTGACAACCTAACACAATTTACATTTATGCATTTTGGCAGACACTTTTATTCAAAGTGACATTTTATCCATTCATTATATCATCATAAAGTTAAATGGAACAAGTGTCCGTTGTACTTAAAATACACAATTAAAAAGACATTCACACTGGTGGCGATTATGTCTTTGAGCTTCTGGGATCTCGGTCTCTGCATTACCGCATAAAGTTTAGCTCAACTTTCATGTTCAGGTCATCAGATAAGATAACATGATGGATTCTCTCTCATCATACTGTATCTTTAAGAAGTAAACACAGGCTCTGGCAGTGAGTTTGGACTTGTTTGACTGTATTACACAATATGTCATGGGTCTGGATCTCTTTGCTGGATCTTTGAATCATAGCTGCTTCCCAGGCTCATGGAGGTCCTCCTAAAACTGACCCAGAGGAAAAAACAGCCTATTTCCAAGGCTAAGATCCACTCTGCTTTCCATCTCAGTGGACCTATGTATAGCACAGATATGGAAATGTTGGACTGCCATCCAGTCCTGTCACCTCATTACGGGGGTCCCAGCCAGAGTAAACATAATAAAGGTAAAGTTTGACCATATATTAATATTTATTTTATATATTTAATAATAAATCAAATATGTGATGGAATGATGTATTCAATACAATATTTCATTTAATATTTGAATCACTGCAATGAATTAATCAGTATTTGATTAAAAATGTCCAGCTCCAAGAGTAACTTTCTGGTCCCTGGTCATGCCGACCTACTGTATATCTAAAGTGAAAAGCCATGTATGTGAGGGGTTATACTTTAGAGGTGTCTTTATACAGTCAAATTAAGGCTGCTCTGTGCCTGCTTAAAATTCAGTGTAAAGATGCAACTCTGTATAAAAGCCAAACTAAATTATATCTGCTCTGACCCACCTCAGGACCTAGTATACAATGCATCACTTCTGAGCAGCATTAAACAGTCTGTGTAAAGACACCTAAATGCCACTTCTGAAGTGCTTCTGTGCTTTTATGCAATGCTGCATAAAAGGCAGACTACTGTAAATTAATCCTGCTCAGGCCCACCACAGCCCGTAAAGGCATGAACAACCAAGTTAAGGTTGCTCTGTGCCTGCTTGAAATACAATGCAAAGATACAACGCCACATAAAAGCCAGACTAAATTAATTAAGCCTGCTCTGAACCACTTAAGTCCCTAGTATCAAAGCATACAGTTGTATTTGCATCTGTGTAAATGCATTTAAGCCACATCTGAGCAGCATAAATCAATCTGTGTAAAGACACCAAAATGCCACTTAAGAAGCGCTTCTGTGCCACCTTTGCTGTGTAAATTTGGCATTATTTTTCGAACTCTAACTTAAAAGTCTTATAAGTGCATCTGTTTACACAGCCTTTATTTAGATGTTTTTACACAGCAATTACAACTGTATACTTTGATAAAAGGGGCTAAGGAAGGTCTCAGAAGGGATGATTTAGTCTGACTTTGATGCAGCATTGCGTCTTCACATTAAATTTTGAGCAAGCATAGAGCAGCCCTAATTTGGCCATGTAAAGACACCTTAAGTTGACACATACTTGCAAAGTTACATATAATTAATAGAATGTCTAACGTGGACTATCAAAAAGAAGTTTCTATGTGGTTAAACACTCCATTCATTCCAGACAGGCCAAAAGCTGCAGAAGAGAAGGCTGCTGGTGAGAGAATGATTACCATTTTATAACGAGCAATAAAACATGACTTGTGAAGAGCCGTGAGAGTCACTTTAAGTGCTTTGGTCCTGTGTTGGGAGGGTGTGTGTCTGGATTACAAGGAGGGGAGAATGTCGATCCCTTCGCCTTTTTGACAGATTTATCAGAAGAGCCATTTACTGGCAGACGACGTCCAACATAGACACGCTCAAAGACTATTTAAACTCAGTCATGGATGACATTATCACAGGTCAGAAAAATGTTGTCGTAAAAGAGCTCAGGTCAGAGAATCCACAGATGCAGAATAAGACAAACTGTTTATGTGCATTTGGGAAAGCATCTGGACGGCCCGGAGGCTAAACACCTGGAGGAATTAAGAGAGGCATTTAAGAAAATTACTTTGAGGGTATTAAAGCCTTGGCATGTGAGACTTCTAGATACTTTAAAGTCAGTTTTTGGCAGTTGTACTGTGTAGATAATATGCACCAAAGAAATTCAATAATTTTGCTCCAAGAAAAAAAAAATATATAGCATGCTATTATATATATATATATATATATATATATAGCCATAGGCACTGATTTATGTTTCTGCCGGTGGGTACTCAACCCATGTATAACGGCTATATCTGCTATAACATATGGGACACTTTGCAGTTCACTACTGCAAACAAATTAACAAAGATTTCCATTTTGACAGATGTAACGAGCTATTCATGAGAGTAACCTGGAAACCATTTAAATTATTCCTGAAAATCCTTGCTAACAATCCATCTGTTCTGGGTTTATCATCTTAATGAGAGGAAAGAGAATGTTTACTTTAAAAATTAGAATAATTACAGTGATCTACAGTATTATATTATCAATAAATGACAAAGCAAAATAATGATATGAATCTGCTTCAAACTATGAGCAATTGGCTAATGTGTTGTAATCCGTTTCAATCAGATAAATGTTTAAGTAAATAAATAAAATATATTTGTACAATATGTAACTATTTGCATAATATATTGCATGAAACTAATCTGTATGTAATCTTATTTTATTTTATTTATTATTACTATTTTTTAGCGGGCTGTACTATGTCCAATCAGCTGACATAATGTTTTTGAATCAAGAAACTGTCATTGTTATCTCTGTTTTTGGACACATTCTTTTGTTGGCATCTACAGCATGTGATGAAATAGAGAGCAACAATATCCGCCCAATTCTTTGTTCTGAAGCATTTTTACCATTAATTTTTATAATAAAGATAAAAAAGGTATGTACCAAACCAGTTAGCACCAAGATGAATTACAACAACAACAACAAAAATTTGAATGTAAAAATCAGAACAGAAGACTAGCTACTAGACATATTCAGTCATTAATAAGAATATGCAATACATTTTAAGCAGTGTTATTTTAGCATTAGTATGATTTTGTAATGCCGGTCAATAATTGTAATGCTGGTGAGTGCAGTAAAATATAAAGTGCAGGTCTGGGCCTAATAATGTTTTCCGCTCTCTCTTGAACTGTGAATTTGGCAAGCAGAGGACAGCGGTGTCATGCCGACAGACAGATCTGCATTAGATCAAAAGTACAAACTTTAGGTATGACGTACCTTCACCGTTGCCACGTAAAGGTGAATCACAGTCAGCCAGAAGGTCAGAAAATGAGAAAAGGAAAGTGTCTGGCAAAGAGGAGAAGGTGCGTGGGTGTGCAGATCAAAACAAAAGGACTGGGATTCCATCACTGCGTCATTCTTCCTCATCCATCTCTCCTGAAGAGATCACAAGCATCTGATTCAGTCATATTCACTCAGCTCTAAAGCCACGGCTGCTGCTACTGTGCCAACTCATGACATGAATCAGATCACACTCTCTGAGGATGACTTGAATGGGAAGAATGATTGCAGTTAAGTCATTTCCCTGCCCCAAACTTCCCAAATTTATGATGAAAACTGCAACCTGACAAAAACACCATATCTAACTGCAAAAGATAGAATAAAAACAGAAAAATGTCTTAGGAATGGTTTTATTTCTCATGTGAAAAATACAACCAGGAAGGCACATCAATACCTCAGAAATTTCTCAATATATCATGTTCTTCACTAATATTCAGAAATTTCTTAAAATCACAATGCATACATATGACTTTAAAGTACCTCAGCATTTCATGTCAAGGTTATTATTACATTAAAAGAATATATATTAATTTGAAAACCTTTTTTTTCATATGTCTTACTAATATTTCTTAGGGAAAAAATTCACTTTAAAAAAAAATAAAAAATACAACATACACACAAACAGTCACCAATATGCAGAAAACAACACAATAACAATGCAAAATAACATAATCTGAAATAATGTAATTAAAGGATCCCTGCAGACCTGTGGTCAACAAGTCTCTTAAAGGGATAGTTCACCCAAAAATGAAAATTAGCCCATTATTTACTCACCCTCAAGCCATCCTAGGCGTATATGACTTTCTTCTTTCAGATGAATCCAATCGGAGTTATATAAATAATTGTCTTTGATCTTCCGAGCTGTTTAATGGCAGTCAGTGGGTGTTGCAGTTCATCAGTCCAAAAGAAGTGAAATAAACACATCCATTCATAATAAAAAAAGTGCCTCACATGGCTCCGGGGAGTGAACAATCAGAGCCTCCTATAGTGTAACAATCCGTTTTTTTGTAAGAAAAATATCCATATTCAAAACATAATAATCACTTTTAATGTAGCTCCAACTGAGTTGAGTTTGGTTAATGTTATGTTATACTCAACTCAGAAAGAAGAATTAGAAAAACGATTAACAAATGATGAATGTAAGAAAGTATTGTTTACTTTACCAAATAATAAAGCACCAGGTTTAGATGGCTTCCCCCCAGAATTTTACAACCATTTTTGGTCAACCAATTTCACCACAGCAGAAATTAAAAACAGCTCATCCATCCCTCACCAAATGAATACTAGATGGTTTATCCCTAGAATTTTGAATACATTTTTGGTCAATGTTTTACTCAAACCAAATAAAGTTTATTAATATTGTTTTTTATACAGATGTTTTATATTTATATAATTTATTTTTATAGACATAGAAATCATTATCATTAACAAAGCTTTAGTGATATGTTTATCAAAAAAGCATTTAATTTAATGTCTATAAATAAATGTAGTATCATTAGTGTAGTATAATTAGTTTTATAAATAGATTTTTTAAATATAATGTATTACAATTAAACACAGAATACGCATTTGTTAATTAACTTTGTTTTGTGTTGTTATTAGTAGATTTGAGACAAAACGATAATATCACAGGCTTCTCAATAAATAAGAATATTCATAAAATTGCACTATTTGCAGATGATTTTTTACTGTACAAAAAACAGAAAAATCATTAAGAGAAGTAATTAACCTCATTAATGATTATTCTAAAATATCAGATTATACAATAAATTGGTCCAAGTCTACAATTTAACCAATAAATAAATCAGTGCATTGTATAGACATTTGATTTTCCCATTTAAGAATAGGCAATATCACATATATAGGAATAAATATCTCTCCAAATTTGTCAGACTTATTTCATCTTAATTGTATTCCACTACTCAAATCCATAAAAGACGACTTAAAACTTAATGAACATGCTGCTATCTCTTATAGGAAGAATTGCTACAATAAAATGACTATAGTATATTACCAAAAAAATCAATATTTATCTATTTTCAGTTATTCCTTTTCAACCAACTAAGAAATGGTTAAGAATGTTAAATAGCAAGATAAATAATTTCTACTGAAAAAATAAAACACCAAGAATTAGCACGAACACATCACAAAAAAAAAAAAAAAAAAAAAAAAGGACATGGATGGATTAGGGTCACCTAATGGAATTACTAGCTCTTGATGGATTGGTTTGGGTTAATTTTTTTTAATTTCTTTTATATGGATTCAAGTTAGATTTGGAACAGGCAGAATGTAAAAAGATCCCAATATCTGACTTACCATACATTACTGATATAGTTAGGACTCATGATTTATTCAATATAACAATTCGTACAACTATATTAGCATGGTGGAAGTTTAATAAAATAACTAATAATCAAATAACGGAACATTCACTCTCTCCTGTTTGGCATAATCCAGATTTTACCATTAATAGATCTCCACTCATTAATGAAAAATGGAAAGTAGCTTTCAGCATACATTTACATTATCTCTTCGTGGATAATCACCGTGGACCTCTCACAAGCAAATCTCTCACTAGAATATACATCACCCTTACTTGTGTCTCTAGCTATCGCCAAGAAAACAATTCTGATCAACTGGAAAAATAAAAATAATATCACTATCACACAATGACTATTTATTTAATACCAGTTTTTTCCATATTTCTATTTGTCCGCTTGTTTAATTGTTTCCTCCTGTAACTTTCTTCCTTTCGTTTCTGTCGTTTCTTTCTTTCTTTCTTTCTTTCTTTCTTTCTTTCTTTCTTTCTTTCTTTCTTTTGCTAACACAACTGCTGCAATTGCATTCTCCTGGTACATATCTATTTCTCCCTTTGTTTGTCTGTTTGTATTGCTTTATTTTTGCTTCATAAAAAAAAGCATGAAAGACAAAATTTATATATTTGTCCTTGTTATCTTCTGATTATGTCCATATGGAACATATTCTTTAGGGAGTGGCTGAAAGCACTTTGAAATGTGAACGATGAATCTGGTGTGCATTTTTATTTGCCATACACATGGATAGCTTTCAAAGGAACAAGGAAATTTTATGCTATTACATTCCATGTGTCTACTGATACGTAAGTTTGGATATTTTGGATAGTTCACTTGTCAGAGGGTGGGAATCGACTCACACAGCATATGGTTTTCTTCAGGGGATTTTAGTGGAAACACATTAAAGCTTTTTATTGTTCAAACCTGGGCTTTTTCATGGAATGACACTGTAAAGTCTGAGACTCATCTATAGTCATCTAAATAATTAGTTCTCTGTAATATGAGTATTTTCCAGGAGAGTCCCAAGAAAAGTAATTCCACCAGTTCCAAATGACAGTGTAAACCAGTGTTTCACAACGAGACAAACATCTTTACAGTCATATCTGAAGTACTTCAGAGTCATTAGAAAAGTATATGAACTCACTGTGGCATTTGGTGTTACCTGGAATCCTGTGTTGTCATTAAACACATACTTGGGATTTGATATCCATGCTGACATACAGTACTTCCACAGGAAGATGAACTGTATGAATCACGTCACAGTTTATATTTTCTGTGCATACAACTAACCACAAAATGGCTAATAAAGGGTTCATGTTTTGCCTCCTAACACGAGTCATCTGCAACAGAAGATTGACTCACTACTCTGCCTAAACATGGGATTACACCAGAATATGCAAGAGAATTTATGACTTACTGTAGACCTTACTTTCCCATAGGAACATTTTAGCGATCAATTAAATTTCAGTTGGATCAGTGGTCATTGCACACAGGCATTCTGTCCCCACACTCTTCCTCTCTCTGGCTACTGTATCTATGCAGAGGAGTAGTGACTGCGTTGCCTGTCCCACAGAGAGACTGCACACTCACTGAGACGGAATGCTCTCACTGAGAGTATGAGTGCTTTGTCCTCTCTTAGCAAAGCACAGAGATAGGAACTGCAGAGCCACAGGGCTGAGCAACCAGGTTTGAGCGATCGCATGCCGGCACTTTGATCCACCAGTGTGTTTTACATGTGAGGATCAGCGCCCCTCGTAACAGAGTGGCTCTATCCTCCTAGGCAGATTGGAGCAGAACGCTGTCACCTCTCTATTGCTGACAGATTTGCATAGTGTGTGCGGTTCTGAAGCTGCACTCAGACAGGCTGCTTTCATTCGAAAGCTTCAGTCTGTTCCTGCTTCACTCGCTGGTCCCCTCCCTCTCTCATGTTTCTCCCCCTCCTGGTTACCTTGGAGGAAGAAACGATGAATTTGTGGTTTGAGTGATCAGACTTGAGTGATTTTACACTGGCACAGTCATCCTGCATGCCTCACTTGATCTGCCAGTGTGTTTTACACGCGAGGACCAGCGCCCCTTGTTACATCGAGTGGCGCAATCCTTCAAAGCGATCGGAATGGAATGCTGTCACTGACAGCTTTGCATTTGTGTGTGCGTCGCAGAGGCTGATTTCACTATGAGTCTTTCCCTGCTCTCGCGCTTGCCCCCTCATAGTTATGTTGGAGAAACGTCCTTCTAGGTGGATCAGAGTGGAATGCTGTCACCAATGATTTCATATCGCTGAATCAAAACTGATTTGAGAGAATGTGCGCAGCACTTTTGATCTGCCGCTGTGTTAACACATAAAAGGTCATCAGTACCCCTCTTCTAATAAGCGGTTTTGATCTTTTTAGGCAGATTGAAAGGGAATGTTGTCACTAATGACTATCACTGACAGCTTCAGATTCAAGACATGTCTGGGCCACGCTCACGGGGCAACCCGTCTCCCGAACCAATCTAACCTCTTGTCACACGGGCCGAGGCCTGGCAAGCCATCCCTGTCTCAGGCTGGGTTTTGGGTATAAAGCAAGGTTATACACTTCACTTCGCTCAAAGACCCCCGTGATTCAGTGGTGTGGTTTCCGCCTCGGATCAGAGCTGGGACACACACGTCTTGCACTCTGAGGTGATGAATCTGCTGGCAAAGGAGCCATGGAAGCTGTAATTTTCTCTCTTTCTTTCTTTCTTTCTTAAGCTGCCTACTTTCACATCCAGATAGCCCTCCCATCACAGGCAATTCTTGATATTCGCCTTCAAGGGAATGGCATATCATTACAAGGTACTTCCCTTCGGGTTGTCCCTAGCTCCTCGCACTTTTACGAAGGCTCTTTCCATGCTGAGACAGATGGGAATCTGCATTCTGAATTACCTCGAAGACTGGCTCATCTTGGCCCAGTCGGAGGACGAGCTACTATCTCACAGATCCTTTCTCCTCAGCCACTTGGAATGCTTGGGGCTCAGGGTCAATTTTCCCAAGAGAGCGCTGTCCAACAGCCTACGGATATCGTTCCTGCTAACAGTTTTCGATGCAGCCCAAATGAGGGCAGCAGTCATGCCAGAACGTGCACTGGCCATACAGCAGTTTGCAGACTCATTCAGAATTGGAGCCTCTCACCCCCTCAAGGCATTTCAGAAGATGCTGGGCCCTCATGGCCTCTGCATCACCGGTACTTCAGCTGGGCCTGTGTCGCATGTGGCTCCTTCAGTACTGGCTGAAACCATGAGTTCCGTCCCATGCCTGGCATCTCAGACGCCTCTGTATCATTGTTGATCAGACCTGTGTGACAGCCATGGCCCCTTGGAAAGACCCTCAGTGGATGGTGCAGGGTGTGCCCCTGGGAAGGGTCTGCAGAAAGAAGGTGGTCTCGACAGACACTTCCAACATGGAGCCATTGGTTTGTTTTTTTATTCACTGCACAAACCAAGGTCCGTGCAGTTACACTGTTATTGAAAAAGGCTTCAGCAGATGCAGTACTCGTTCCGTATCTCAGGGAACCAAGGTTACGTTAGTAACATAGTACGATTCCTCAGTGTTTCAAATAATCAAATAAACACTGCGATAAAATGACTGGAATAAGACTCCCACCAGAATTAAAAAAAATATGAAAAGTCATTGTGGTATCTCTAAAAAGAATTCAAGATTTAGTCAAATAAAAATTGTGAACATTTATTGGGATTTTAGTGTTAAACATAAAATTAAAAGTAATTGTCTCTATTTTTCTTTCTTTCTTTTTTGCATTCCACAGAAGAAAGAAAGTCATACAGGTTTGGAGCAACAAAAGCAAATTGAGTGAACAATTTCTTTACCCACAAGAGTCCATTCACTGCCAATTTAGTCCGACTTAAAAGAACAATCCATCCTTATTTGTGGAAAATTAGACAATAATCTTGGTTTTCCATTCTCAGACCAAGAGGATGTTTTTCATTTTCTATCAACAGAAGATGGAACACCACAGGAATGATCAGCCAAGTAACAAGAGAATGATAAATTAGTAGTTAATAAAATGTGGTGGATGGATTTTATTCTAAATTATCTTTTCATACTGTGAGAGTAGAGGTGGTAAAAAAACAAAAAAAGATTACCTCAGGAAAAGAAGAAAAGACTTCATGTTCTCCATGCACCAACCCTGCCGGCCAAATATTGTTTCACATCATACATATCTGCCTGCCAAAATGAGGCGAGGGGAATTTCTGCAAGCACTCAGCATATCAGTCCTCACACTCACACTCACACTGGTCCAATTAAAAATGAAAGAACAATACAAAAGGGCCCCGAAACACATTTTTCACTTTATAACCATTAAAGCAGAGAGTGGAGGCACAGCCAGCACTTTCAGACTCATACGGGAGCTATACTTATTTGTTTACCCCTGTCATGACTCAGCGACCAACAAAACCCCATCAGCCCCAGATAATATCCAACCTGCGGGCCGTGGGTTAGTGATTCAGCTGATCAATGAATCAGTTCAGCAGTCATGCGTCTCGCCTCAGAGTGCGTCTGGACTGCCGGAAGTGAGAATGAGCCGATGGTCCAGCTGTGATTTCTCATAGAAAGTGAATTGAGTCGAAAGTCATCGCCAAAACTACTGTCTGGTTCAGTGCTATGGAAAGCTGACGTCACATTTTTTTAGATGAATAATGACCTTATTGGGCTGAAGTTAGTTTAGGCTTTGTTCACACTGCTAAAAATTTATTTGTTTTTCAAATTCAGTCTCTTGGACTGGATGTCAATACTGAAAATTTGCAAGAGATGAAATCAAATCCTTTTGTTCAGATAGTGTATTCAATATCAAGAATGTAGAAGCAAGTCGGTAGTAATGAAGGAAACAATGTCATAAGACTTTCATCCATATAGTGTGTGCATGGTTTTGTCAGATAAACTCTCTTAAAACACTATTCTGTTTAGTTATGTTATACTAAAGAACAACATTATGCATTTTAAATATAAGTAACTTTGCAACAAGTCAACTATCTCTCATTAGTGTATTAGTAGACTGTTAGATTAGGGTTAGTAGAATAGGTCAACATGTACTTTTGTTGCAATTACTAATAGTCAATGGAACTATGGAAATGGAAATCCAAATAGTGTTAAAGGGTTAGTTCACCCAAAAATTCAAATTTTGTCATTAATTACTCACCCTCATGTCGTTCCAAACCCATAAGACCTTCGTTCATCTTTGGAACACAAATTTAAGATATTTTTGATGAATTCGGAGAGCTCTCTGACCTCCATAGACAGCGATGCAACTGCAATGTTCCTAGGTCCAGAAATGTAGCAAGGAAATCGTAAAAAATAGTCCATGTGACATCAGTGGTTCAGTCGTAATTTTACGAAGTCATAATTTTACCCCAGAACGTAATCAGCGATGTTTACGTTCAGCATGCACGCGCTTTATCCGGAACATAAACGCCGCTGATTACACTGATTACGTTCTGGGGTACTCTCCAAAATGGTGGAAGAAGGTAACTCGGGACAAGAACTGTTGAATAAATTATGCTATTATTGTTTTCTTTGTGCACAAAAAGTATTCTCATAGCTTCATAAAATTATGACTGAACCACTGATGTCACATGGATTATATTTTAACAATGTTCTTGCTATGTTTCAGACCTTTGCAGTTGTGTTGCTGTCTATGGAGGGACAGAGAGCTCTCAAAATTCATCACACATATCTAAATTTGTGTTCCATAGATGAACAAAGGTCTTACAGGTTTGGAACGACATGAGGGTGAGTAATTAATGAAAGAATTTTCATTTTTGGGTGAACTAACCCTTTAAGCACTAATGACTAGTTGCAAAGTTACTTAAGGTTAACAGAATCTCTAAAGTGGATCAAAATAAAGTGTTACCGTTTGTTTAATTTAATTTACACTAACAATATCCAACAGTGTTTATACATACATTGCAGATTTTTTTTTTAAATTTTTTTTAAATCATGAAAATTCCCATCACATTTCAAATGATACATTGTATTTGATTACATCCTATGGTGGAAATGAATCATTTTTGGAATAAAATCACTGACTGCTTTGTCTGCTAAGGCTAATTTTAACATAAAAGCTGAAGAAACATTCATGTGTTGCTTGTTCATTCACATGCTACATGACTGAGTTAATTTAGGACACATATATAGGCACAACATGTCCTGTATTGACAAAGAACTACTTGAAATACGAGCGGACTATTGAATAAGACACATTTCCAAACATCTGAATTTAAACAGGTCCTATTATGCCCTTTTACAAAGTCTTGATTTTGTTTCGGGGGTGCACTAGAACAGGCTCTAATTCAAGTTGTTCGAAAAAACACATTCTTTTTCATATATTTTACATTAACACCTCTCCCTAGTCAGGCATGAATGGATTGAATAGTTCCTGTATCAAATGAAGGCCCGCCTTCTGAAATACGAAATGTGCTGTGATTGGTTAGCTGGGCCAGTGTATGTTGTGATTGACAGCACTCGGCGCCTGGTCGGGAAATGTCATGCCCCTTACCATAGCCGCCTGCAAGCTTCAGTTTAAGTATTGCATCAAAATCAAATCATTTTGAGCACGATTTAAACCCGGATGACTGTAACCACTCTAAGTTCGTCTTCCTTGGGAAAGCTAGCGTATCTCCGACATAGTGACAACACTCGCTGCCTTCTCTAGTGCAGCTCAACCAGGTCTCGTCCCATTCGTCAGTATTTGTGATATCAGAAATCCCGGAAAATATGCATTGTAGTCCAAAACGAGTCGTTCGTTGTAGTTTTTGAAAAATGATTTCTGTTCAATAAAATATGTCCTTTTGAAGTGGACTTTGAGCTTTGTAACTTTGCAGATCTTTTTTATGCTAAAACAGCAACATTACAGACTAACTTAAGTTGAAAAAGTGAAAAAGCATAATAGGACCCCTTTAATCGGATTTCAAACCACCTAAGAGTGTGGGTTGGAATGGGTTTGCAAAAACTGGTAGTATACAAGTAGGATACACCACAAACTCAGATTTTTGCTTACTGTCTAAACAAGGTTGTAACATATTGAAATGTATTACATGTTAAGTATGTATTTGTTTAAAATGTCTGTATTTTGATGTTTTATAATTTGGGCCTGAGATGTTATGAAAGAAAGGTCATCTGGTTCCTAAAACGCACTGTGCAAGTTATCACAAACAACCTTTGTAATGATGATATATGCGGCAGAATTATGAGTGCCACACCCGGATACGTGCTGTCTAGCAGATCCACCGCCCTTTTCCAATCACCGTCTTGTCTACACGCCCACACCCTCTCCCTCCTATTACCCCTCCAATTGTTCTGAGACTGTGTCTTAGAAACCACAGCTGAAAGTGCCAGAACTGCTAGGGAACTTTCCTATCTAGGCTAACTTCATCTTATTCCCAACATATTATTGCGTGTATGAAGGAAGACTACACTCCCAGAGCCGTCTGAGAAGCAGCTGTTTCTGATCCCTGAATAACCAGACTGCACAAGTGGAACTGATATCATCGTACTAACTGATGTCGATATTCCTAATATGTTCCTTTCCAGCTCGGCACTTCATTCAAAGTTGATGATTGCAGAGGCACCGATATGGAACTTCTGGGCTGACAATGATAACTGATGGTATTATTTGATGGTATTTTTTTAATTATTTAAATTAAGCGACTAGCTGGAAAAAAAAAACATGCTTGCGTAATACAAAAAAAAGTGATCTGACCTTTGTCATATGTGCGGAGACATATAAAGGCACAAAATATTGTGGCTCACTGGACTATGGTGCTGCTGCATATATAAATGTGATCAAACTATATAAACATACACTTTAAAAAAACATATACTATGGTTTACACATACAGAAAACAGAAAAAAGTAAAAAGAAACATTCAGAAACAACAGATTGAACTGATTAAAATGTAACAAGATCTTGAAATAAACCTCACAAAGTGTCATGCTAACACTGTATTTTTCCACGTCACACTTACACACATATAGAATGCTGCAAGAACATACAACACATTATTGGCTGCAATTTCTATAAACAAAAACAACAATATAAAACTACAGTAGCAAGTCAAACTATCAAATTTCAGCTCAGAATGACTTTTTATTTGGTGAACAATTAACTGCACACGCTATGAATTACATTTTCACCTCTCATTCAGTGCGCCAACACGCATGTCCCATGAGACTTTTTTTATTCAGTGCTGAATATGCTTTATTTAATCGACAACATTTCCTGCTAATAAATATAAAACCGTAATTATTTCAACAGAAGGCTGATTTTTTTCCTTTGGCCCTGTATGTCATTAAGCGCATCAACTAAAACATTACACAAAATCAATTACAAACCTACCACAGACAATTGGTCCAGCAGATATACATAGCATGTTATTAATAAAGATGTTTTTTGGCTAGGTGGTGTTGGTCCAACTTGAAAAGCTGCCAGTGAAGAAAGCCAGATTCGCATTAGACAAAGCTCTACATTTCAAAACACTCTGGGCTGTTGAGAATACAAATGTCTTTTCAGGTCAGGTGGGTTGTGGAGTGCTTGACGAATGACTGCATAGCGCACATACATTAATAAAGTCTTGTTTGCATATAAAACAACCAGAACACCCAAGAGGCTTAAATATACTGTTGCAATAAAGCATGGTGGGAGATTCTGCCATGGCTGAATATAAGGAGCTTTACGTACATAATACATGCACTGTGCAAGTTACATTCCCACTTAGATGAAGTTTGCTATTATGCAATGCTTTACAAAGCCATTGGATATGATATTATCAGTGATGGTTCACAGGTGCTTCTAGCATACAGAATCCATCTGATGCATCTAATTTAATAACATTTTGGAGATGTTGGCTTGGTAGCTCTATCATGTATAGCTCTAATCTTTTTGGGGGGGGGGTTGAGTCTCTTCCCACAGTCAGAGTAAATATTACATACCAGAATACTTATTGTTTTCCACGTTCACTTCCAAGGTTCAACTAAAGTCTACGACAGATGTTATGCTTAAACAGAGGAGCTGTGGATCTCGCCAAGGCCACGGTCTTCATCCGGAATGAAAGAGCCACGGGTGGTTAGGGTACAGAATGGTTTCTTCTCTGTGAATAAATCAAAGAAAGCTAAAGACAATGTGAAACAGCATTCACAACCTAATTCACTTCCTTTATGTAACTTGTTTCTCAGTGAAGCTTCTGGAAGCTTCTTTCTGCCATAATAATAAAATAATAATTAATAAAAATAAAAAAGTTAATTGTGACTTCTCGCAATGCTGATATTTTAAAATTAGTGAATTTCTATTTCACCATTCTGACTTTTTTCCCCAGAGATGTGTGAAAAAACAAACCAAAAAAAAATAAATAGCAATTGTAAGTTGTAACTGTGAGACAAACTATCAATTGTGTACTACAGCTTGTTTCTGTAGCTGAATAAAAATGAAAAAGGTAATTGCTACTTTTTTTCTCAGAATTCTGACTTTTTTTCTTGCAATTGTGTTTCCATTTCACAATTCAGACTTTTTCTTTCAATTACGTGTTTCCATTTCACAATTCTAACATGTTTTTTTGTTTGCTTGTTTGTTTGTTGTGGCAATTGCGAGTTACCATTTCACAATTCTGACACTTTTCTCAGAATTGCATGATAAAAAAAAAAAAAACTTGCAAATGTGAGTTGTGAGTTAAGAAGTCAGTTGTGTTTTGTCTTTACATGTTTTTTCTGCTGATTAATAATTTTTTAATATCATAAATGTGTATAACATTTTCCCCCAGCAATTGCGAGTTTCCATTTCACAATTCCGATTAAAAAACTAGCAATTGTGAGTTACAAAGTCAGAACGGCATGATATAAACTCTCAGTTGCATGTTACAAAATCAGAATTGTGAGATATGAACTGTGACGTGAGATGTAAACTTGGAATTTTGAGGAAAAAAACAGAATGGTGAGGTGTTGCAGTTACATTAAGTGAGAAATGAAATGATATGGCAGGTGCTTGGAGGTGTTGAAATACATGAGGGATTGATGACAAAAGAAAAAAAAATTATATTATGATTAAGGATTAGGAAAACAAACCATTTTTTTTTAGAATAACATGCACAAGAAATGTCAATTCAGAAAATAAATAGGGTCCATTTTCATTTTTATGTTGACTTAAAAAAAACTGGCAATAATAAGAACATCTTGGTCCTTATGGTGATTTGTTTAACCAATAGCATAGGGCTATATATCTGGCCAACCAATGGCAGATGTTTTCAAAACATTGCTTTTTTTGTTTGTTTTTGTTTTAGCACCCCAACCAGTTTGACAGTTCAACCAATGGTGTGTGTTTGAATCTGTCTGTCCAACCAAGATAATTTGGGAAACATTTTATAAGCCATTATTTTTAAAAATTAAAAAATGCATAGAAATCACACACTTCACCTTTAATGATGGCATTTAATTTACTGTAGATGAATTCAAAAGTTTGGGCCATGCCTCCAAGTATAGGCTGATATACTAAGTATAGGCCACATGGGAGAATACAGCATAATAAGCTTGACGAATGCAATGGTTACGCAGATTGCGCGGGAAAGTTTTGGCTCTCGTTTCTCTTCTTCGCACTTCTCCAACAACAGGGCAATCGCCATTAGCCTGTCTGACCTCATGTCTTGGAGATTTTCCCTGTGGTCTCCAGTGAAACTCACAGAGGGAGGCAGAGTCGATTCCGGTTTCAGATAGCGCACAGCCCAGACAGCCTGACCTACAGCCTCTCTCCAACCCCAAACCCTGGAAGGGATAGACAGCAAGAGAAACACAGTGTGCGATAGAAAGTTTTGAATCCTAGAGACGCTCACATCTGGAGAAAGATTTACTCATTCAGTCCATTGCTGTCTCTAGGGTTGAAAATACATTTTCCCCTCTCCTTCCTCTCCCTGTTCTCCATTCACGTTTTAATGAGACGCTGTCTCCCTGCCATGACGGTGAGGAATCACGTAACCCCCATGTCACCAGACTTTCATCCCTCTGTCCGTTATGCGTCCCCTGATGAGAAGACAGAGGTGGAGGAAGGCAATCCATTACCTACTGGCGGCCCAAATCATCCAGATTGTCCTGCTGCGAGACATTTAGACATGACCAGCTAAAGTTAAGAAATGTTTCCTTAGACTGTACTTGCAAAATGTTATTGCTACAATAGGACTGCGTGGAATTGTTTGCTTGTAATGTTTGGAGAATTGTCATTGTTGTATATTCAACAAGTCGGCAAGTTCTAGGTGTTTAATGTTATGTGATACAGAGTATACACCAGGTCATTGCAAGTCTGTTGCTTGCTGAAGTGCTGTACTAAAGCAGTAAAAGCTCTCCTGTCTCAGGTATGAGGCAGAGACTGCAATGGCTCATTTTAACAACCCTAATAAAAAGCTAGTCTCCACACAAACATTCAGTGCCTGAAGAAAGAAAGGTTGTCTTGCTGTATCAGTTCTCCATTCCCTATGTGAATAACTAGCTCAAATTCAAACTGTAAAGCATTTCAGAAAATCACAAACTGAAAAAAAGGAACCACCACAGTCATTACAACAACTGATCATTTTGGCCTCCTCAGACCACAAAAACATAACGTCAGATTTCGCAAGCATCGTGTGAGAATTCAGTGCAGTCATGATTTAATGGTATTAAACAGAAGTGACATCCAGATTTCCTCTTCTCTGCCGTCACAACACAAGCCATGATTATTATGATTTAACTCTTTAATTCTCTTTTCCAGTTAGTCCACAGGTCTCAGCCTAAACCATGCCAAGAGGAAACAGTATTAACAACAAAACAACAATCATATTATAATCATCCAGTCTATAGAGTTTTCCAGCAGTTAAGATTATAAGGTTCTGACATTTTTAGAAATGGAGAGTATAATATATTTTTAACTTAAAACCAAGGCAAGCAGTAAACCACTGAAAAGATGTTGCATATCCCATACAAACTAATAGTATATTAATTATTTGGATGGTATCATCAGTATAATGACTTCAAGGATCCTTCAAGGAGCTAAATGTCAATTACCTATTACTTGAGAATTCACCAAAAAATAAGAGAATTCACTCAAAATAATACTCAAACATTCAAAATCAAATAATGTGAATCAATACTCAGCCCTGTACTCCATGGGGGGCGGGGGGGGGGGGGGTGGGTACATTTCTTGACTCTCTGCAATGAGCAAGTTTGACCACAAGAGGGACTCCTTACAGTGATATTTTACATGTTAAAGTGATACAAATGTGATACAGAAAAAATAATACCTTAACCTGTTATCCAAATCAAGTTATTAAACATACATACAAATATGGCATACAACTCAATAACAACTATGTTAATAATATTTACTAAAATAATGGTGTGAAATGATATAATTTAATAACTAGGATAAAGGCAGAAAAAAAAAAAACTAAAGACAAATAGACCCCTTGATTCACTATGCCCCAGATGTTCTTATATTACAAAACCAAAGGCTGACTCTCTCAAGGCAGACTTTAGACACTGACTTCAGTCAGCATCACTGACGAAAGGGGGATCTCCTGAATCAGAACTTTGAGTAATCCTGAATTAGTACATCAGCATGTCTTATATGGTAAAAAAGTCTACGTAACTCACTGCACATCGTGACTCGTATGCCTGCAGGATCCCTCATGTAGGTTTTGGCTGATATGCAGACGAACGACCCACACATGCCCTTGACGCAGCCTTTGATGATGTCACAACCCCAGCTGCCTGAATCCCAGACATCTGTCCTATGCCAATTAAACAGGAAGTTAGCCTTCCGGGCACTTCTTGGTGAATCTGCGCACAACATGTGTTGCATGTTGCAGCAGTAAAGGGAAGCGTGGAATACTTAACGCGCACTGCTTTAAAGTTACGTCAAGACGTTCTTTCTTCAAGAGAACCGTTTAAATGGGAAGAAAACTGAAGTTCTCTGAAAATTACCACTGGTAATCTCCAGTTGACCAGAATTGGCTAATACATTTATGAGGAACTGCTGTGCCACCGCAACTCTCCAATACTACCATAATAATTCATTTTGACAGTTTGCCAGACTTGAATTTTGTCTATTGAAATGTAATCATGTTTTAGAGAGTTCGTAATACAGAAGTGTCTTGCGTTTAAAAACAGCAAGACTGTGAAAACTTACAAATGAATGAACTTTAAAAAAAAAAAAAAAGGAAACATAAAGAGAGGGAGGGAGCAAGGAAGAGGGGAGGGGCCAAGGGAAGTATAATTACTCAGAGAGAGAGGAAAAGAAACAGAGAGGCAAGGTAGCTAGAGTCAGTGAGAGAGTCCAGCCCACTTCTAAAAAACCATTCAACTCCTGCACAGTGAGCAGTCCCAGACCTCTTACGAGTGCACTGCTTCCCTGGGGCACATCCAGAAGCCGACTGCCCATCCTATACAAACTTCCCAAGGACCTGGAGAAGGAGAAAGCCACTGACAGAACTATTCCAACCAGCATCTCTTCTCACAACTTACCAGCAAGGATTACATTTTTCCTCACTTTTTTTCCCCCTCTAGTAGTTTAGCTCTTACTTTTTTGTCCACAGGCAGACAGACTTTACCGCAAGCTCTCAGCGACCGGAGGGTTCTTGTTTTACTTTGAAAGGAACTTTTAAAGTAAGTTGTTCATTTTGCAACCCGGTGCAAACACCCTCCAGCTCTCTTCAGCAACTGACACTTTTCAATTAAGGATGTCCCCTCTCCCTGTTCTGAGCGGGATCTTCCTGCTGCTCATCCAGACCTGCTCCCTCAGTGCCATGGTCACCAAAGGGAGCCTGGCAACGTCTGAACAGGCAGCCACGGACTGTCCCTCATGTGCCCTGGCGCGGCTTCGAAAAAGTGAGGGTGAGGACGAGGGAGCCCAGCAAGATGTGGTCGAGGCGGTGAAGAGACACATACTTAACATGCTGCACCTGCAAGAGCGCCCCAACATCACGCACCCGGTGCCTCGAGCTGCTCTCCTCAATGCCATTCGCAAGGTACACGTGGGACGGGTGGCCAAGGATGGCAGTGTTCTGATTGAGGAAGAGGCCAGCAGCCGTCAGGACAGCGAACAGGCAGAACAGATGGAGATCATCACGTTTGCTGAAGCCGGTGAGTCCAAATTTCTAACAAATGTCTAGAGAATGATCTTAGTCCTTAAATATTTTAAAGTAAATCGTTTGGTCTTCCCCTGAGGGATGAAACCGGAGAGATGGGATTATAAAGCTGTTCAACTTAAGTCTGAGGAGTTCAGGGAAACCTGTTGCCACCGCACAAAGTCAGTGCAGTTAGAAATAAGCTGTGGCAATTCTCTCCCCCCTCTCTTGAGGTTCCTGCAAACCTCCTGCTGGTTTAGAGAATCAGTAATTATCTGCGAGGGCCCCCCAGGATTTTAGCCGTAAGCTCTGCTCTGCACAGGAGCACCTCCTTGGAGACTGACAGACTCCTATGTAGCTTCCCTATGTGACTGAAGAGGGCTGAGAGAGATAAAAAAAAAAATCATAACGCATAGGAATAAAAAAGGACTTCTCCTTATTATAGGAGGGAAAAGAAGGCTGTTCAGTTACTGCCTTTGTGTCGGGTTTCAAAGGCAGTTGAAAAAGCATTGTCGGCAGCAGTGAGAGCTGTTCAAAGGTGCTGTCAAGCCCATGATGTGAGGAGAGATTGGGTTCTTCTCTGAGTCATGCAGCTCAAATGGGTCATGAGTGACACAGAGCTGCGGCGTGCTGCAGGAGCTCTCAACAGATGTGTCAGACCTAAAAAGCAGCAAACAGAGCAATTGGATTGCTTGTCTGAAAGATGAATGTTTCATGATTTTAGAGAGCCGAGACTGTAACACTGCAGCCTTGTGGAGAGAATGAATATTTAGAATGACATTATAGGTATAAAAATGAATTATACATTTTTAAAATGGAATAATAAGTATACAAGAGACGTGACAAAGTAGAGTAAGAAATAAATCCTTTAAGACAAGATATCACGTGAAATAATCCACTCGCTGGAACTAATAAAATATACAACAATATGCAGGGTTACCCACACGTTTTTTCCCCCACCACTTTTTTTCTTCCCCAAGTCATACATGACTACTGCAAAAGTGTTTTCAAAATCATTTTATACAGACTGCATATACTGAAAGTTTGCATTCACGGCAGAAATTTCTATTAAGATCTTCCACATCAGGAAATTTAAAAAGCACTGATTTTTCCAGGTTTTTCATGACCGTGAGAACCCTGTTTATGAGAACCATTCCCTGATAATCTTTTGATGCCAGACTACAGCTTGTCACATTACAAAACAAATTCAGCTCATGCTTAAGTGATGACAAAAAACCTAGTTATGAGACAAAAAGGAAATGTTTTAATAATCAAATCTATATCAAACTTTTATCACATGGATTGTTAGTGCAAGTATTTATCCCCTCAACCTCAGACACATCTATTGGTTCTCAATTGGGTATTTGATAACGAATTGGGGGAGATGGACAGTCCTTAATGCTGAATGAATAAATCAGGATCACGAGCTCTCATTCAACTGTGTACAATGCAAAATGTCAAATTATGATCAGTCCTGGCACAAACCAAGCACATGGTACATTATAGCTCAATTTCTGTGGACAGCAATCATACTTTTCACCACTCCATCACTCATATTTGACATTTCAAACAAAATGTCTAAAGATATTGCCAAAAGAACTAAAGTTACCCACATAAATAATTATAATACTTACCTCATACTTCTCATCATAAAACCGAATTAGACTAAATACAAGGCTGTAAATAGTAATAAGTCGTTTGATGGTCTTAATGTTAGAATAAGCAGTGGGTGGAGTGTTTGCATTATTGAAATTATAGTTTGAGACTGCAATACTTTCTGTCAGGCGATCATTTCTTAAACACGATTCATAATCAAATCTGACCAAACCAAAATACATACATCTTCTCCCCTTATGTTCACTTACGGGCTTTTGTTACAAATGAAAAGTGTGCAAAAGCATCCATCACCTCCTTCCTCGCAGTGTTGTCGCACAGAAACCTCGCGATAACAGTTTCTTACCCAAGCTCGTGCCTCGTGAGAATTCCCGCTCGAATTCCATTCTCGCGTCTGGCGCGAAATGCTGGTTTCAGTTGCATCTGAGCTGTTTCCAAAAGTATTCAAAATAGAGCTGTTCTCCAAATCCACTACAAGGGGGGATGCAATAAAGCTTGATTGCAGATTCTCGCAAATAAGCATTAGTAGTGATATATATATAAGATATTTTTTTTTTTTTAATGAATGCATAAAGTTGTGTCAAAGCCAATATACCAGTCATAGCCTATACCAAAGCCCTTTTACACAGGCTATGATTTTTTTTTTTTTTTTAATTTTGTAGTTGTAGGCTACTTATGCTAAAATTGTTGTCATACATTGTTTTGTTATTTTGTTTTTAAGAAAATATTCACTAGAACTGTCCATACATTAAATAATACATTAATACATTATGATTAATCTCAAAATGTGCTGCTTAAGTTCCTACTGAATTTGTTACTGTGCACATTTCCTACTTGCACCTCAGAGTTAGCATGTTAATAATTCAAGTATTTCAGTATAACAATGCAAATAATGCAATTATAACATTTTGCAGCCATTGAAAATTTACTGAGGTGCCTAGTTGGGCCAATTCCAATGTTGCTGCTCAAGCATCATTTAGACTGCAATGTGGCACCAGGTGATTTTTTATTTTTTTGGCTTTGGCATCACAAGCAGAGTCATAACTGTAATTAGATTGATTTTCTAAATACTGTAATGCATAGTTGTGCATGCTGCTTATTTCATACTGGTTTGATTTTTAAGACACATGTTGCTACACAGCATCACTGTAATGCTGCGTTAAGTGGGTTGTTTAGACAACTGTAATTATGGGTATGATGTACTGTAAGTCTCAGACTTCTGCATACACTATCTGTCTGGAATCTTGTCCAAGAATATGTTCTCTTAATTGCCACACATACAGGTAGACATAAACATATCTTATAAAGCTATGGAATATAAGTATGTGAAGTAACAGCATTTAGTAGCCCACTATTCATGAATGATCTTTTTTTATATATAATTCAGAAGGTTTATTAAAATTAAAGCAATAGATCTCAGTTTTCTTTGCATGTCAGTTGTCCACTTAAATTATGTGCTGATTAGGTTCCATAATCACATCGATAAAGATATCAGTTGGCAGATACAAGGACTGCAGAACCTGAGGCATAGTGCATTTATTGTAGGACATATTTGTTTAAAATATTATCTTTAACATACAGCATTCTGGCTGACTGAGCGCTACATGGTAAGACTGATTACTCTCAGTTTAAATGTGTAGCCTGAAGGCATGAGCAATCAGAGCTTGTGTATGTTAGCATGACTGCAAATAATGAATATATCTTTAGTCTGCAGACTTTCAGGCACTAGCAAAGGGTAAGAAATAACAGCATTGTAACTAATAAAAACACTAACAAGTGCTTTTTAAAGCAACCATATCTAAAGAATTTGCACTTTCCTTGACATGTCACTATTACTACTAAACCTTGAGTGCACCAGAGGTCATTCATAAAATGTGGCCAAACCTTCTGCAAAAGTTTATTTTCTGTTAAAAGTTTCAAAATGGATAGCCTTTGCTTCCAAACCAAAGATAATGATTTTAAAAATGCAGAGACTTATAAATATTATGTACCATGCTCAATATTCTGTCATTGAATTCCACTGAACCCATGTGCCGAATCTTCAAACAGAAGGCGTGTTGATGATATCACTATGGATGCTGTGAATGTGTGTGGGCGTTCGGTGTTTGGCCTTTCTGATGTCATCCAGGCGTGCAGGTTGCATATGCAAAGCTTGACATGTTCTGAAACAATGACTCAATATTTACTTTGTTTCCTCGTTTTGATCTCCTCCTACTTGCAAAGCAATTTATCACAGGGAAAGCCCTAAATCACTCCCTCCAGTAATGGTTACAGCGAAGGAAAGAAGATGTTCCAATTGTTCATGTGCAAGTAGTTATTTTTGCTAGATCAAACACTAATTTCTTTGCAGAAAAGAGAATCTGATTTGCTGTAAGATCTTGCGAAATAATACGAAGAATTACTATTTAAAGGCAATAGAAATAAAATAGTAAGTATCTTATTTTGGGGCAACACTGCCAGCTTGCAAAACCTTACATATTACAAAGCCGCAAAGTATCGCCTTTAAACACAATCCGGATTTGAGGACCACATTAGAAAGCCTCCTTGTTAGCCGAGTATCCTTTAGCATTAGTGTGGTCAAAAAGCTTTCTCAGGTTGCAGGATACTTCGCTGCTCGTGACATTTTGTAATATGCTACTTAAAGCTTTCTCGGCTTCGAGGTACAGTACAGTAGTGAAGAAAGGATGCTGCAGCATCATGCCAACTATGCTCATTTATTACTTTGACAGCTGATGCATCATCCAAACCTGTTCGTGAGAGTGGGTTATTGCTTGCAGATGTGGGCTTGGTAGAAAAGTAGCGAGCATCTCAAACCTACATCCAACCTTGAATCCTGAAAAATCAATCAGATAAATAAGTAAAATATGAATTGCAACTATCCATATAGATTGTCTCATGTTTTGTTAAACCGCAGTCTTGAAAGTGCCTGTCCTTCAGTAATGCAGCATGGCCTTGAGCCATATTCTGTGGATTCCGACCAAAGGTTAGTAGGGGGAGGCTCGTTACCCTCCTGGTTCCCTGGGAGCTGCGCTGGCCTGCAGGGTCTGTCTGAATCTGGTGATTCTTTGCTGCTGAATGGGGTGCCTGACTTAGATGGGAGCAGTAAATCAGGCCCGCTGTTGGTGCCTGAAATGCCGTGGGTGATGAGGACCAGATAAAGAGGGAACAAGGCCGTTTGGGGAAGAACATTACAAGCATGCTTGGCCTTTATGGCGCAAGGTGTGGTATCGTGAAGTGGCTCGCCGGTGTTAGTGACACTCGCCGGAGAATGTATACAAGACTCTACAGTGTTATGGTTGGTTTAATTGCTCTTTTTTGTTTGTTTGCTTCTCATGCTGGGATGTAGGAAAGGCCATGAATGCCGTTGCAGCAACATGCTGTGCACTGAAAGGAATTCTAGTGGTTTTCTGGTATGTTCAGTGACATTATAATGTCAGAGGATGATTTATGATCACAGTGTTGATCTCTGTTGTATATTTTATCTTGGAGTACCTCGGCTGCATTTTTATTGGGTTTAAGTATCTGATTTGGATCTGCTTTATAATGCATTAGTGTAGCAAGCGATCGTTATCCAGATGATAACTAATTATTGTTTGGAATATATGAATATCACATGATACTACGGCTCACAGTATGCTCTAGCGCAAGAGTTTAGTCTGTGAAATCCATCCTCACTGCTGGCAGGACTGTGTTTGAAATATGTTGCATAACAGGCGAGGAACTCATATCATTCACTCCCACACACCATTAAAAGAGTCATATTTCCACCTTCAGACTTCTATTTCTAATTTAATATCTTGTTGGGTCAAAGAAGAAAATCGGTCAAGAATCTTTGATTCCTAAACAGATCCAGAAAGTGTTCTCATGTCAGCACCTAGCATCCTTCCCTTCTGGTCTTTCATGTGAGTACTAGCCATTGCTTAGTTGTCAGCAAGACCTAGGGAATATACATCAATGAATGAATGCCTGATTTCACGTGATCCATTAAGCACCTGTTAGCACTATGCTCTTTGAACTAGCATATGTGATCTACGTGGAATACCTATTGCCTTTAATCAGCATTGCCAACAAATTAGTCAAAGATAAATAGCTCATTCTATAAGTGCAGGGGTGCCCAAACTCAGTCCTGGAGGGCCGGTGTCCTGCAGAGCTCCAACTTGCATCAACACACCTGCCGGGAAGTTTCTAGTATGCCTAGTAAGAACTTGATTAGCTGGTTTAGGTGTGTCTAATTGGGGTTCAAGCTAAACTCTGCAGGACACCGGCCCTCCAGGACCGAGTTTGGGCACCCTTGTATAAGAGTACTAGGAAAAGTACAAACAAACTCCATCCAAAGAGGCGTGTTTCAACAACCTTACAGCTTGCTGACTTCTTTACAGCAAAAGCATTCTTTGAGCTTCAAGCACTGGGGCATTGCAAGACATACAATATGACAGGAGGCCAACAAGGAGATGAAAGAGGCTGATTCCCCCTAAGGTAAACCAGATAGAAAAGGGGATTATAGAACACATTAACTAAAGCCATGTTTAAAGAGGAGTGGACATCCCCCCGTACCCCACACAAACACACTTAAGTTCCCAGGTGATTCTACACTACAGCCACCGCCCCTTTTGAAGACATGGAAAGGGGGAGGGGAGGAATGTGACAATGTTATTCTCCATCTTTGTGTGCAGGACAGCTGTGCAAACTGTGCCCTTGCGGTTAAATTGGTGTTTATTGTTGAGGGATTACCACATGGCTCTTTAGTCCTACTCTTCAAATTTCTAAATTTCGCTTTGCTCTTCAGTAAATATATTCAGAAGCTTGCGGAGTTGCAAAGCTCCAGTGGTGATCTTTCTTCTTTGGGCCTGGGCCTCTGCTCTGGAGGGGCAGTTGAAGGGTTTACCCAGCAAAGCAAATGCTAACGATACTCGATTCTTTCACTGGGCACAGATTAAAAGGGAAACAATACGTTAGCCACTACTGGAAAAAAAGCCCATTTATTCTAGACCGCATTTGTGCAGCTCGCTTGTGTTTGGACAGATGGGTTTGGGCCAGAGATCCTTAAATACGCTCTCACACATATACACACTTGTAGCTCGATGCCATTGTTATTACGTCGTAACCCTGTAAATATGTTGTGGTACATAATATATTAGTATATTACTTAATACTTGTTCCAAGAGGCTTCTTACTATTAGCAATGACATACAGGACTTGTATGCCAAACCTTCATCTAGGTGGCCAGTTTAACAAGAACTCAGCTACAGCATAAGTAAGCAACATTCAATGAGAAAAGCCAAAAATACTGTCCCAACAAGGGTTTAGTGGCTTAAAAACCGGTTGAGTCAGTAAATGGAGAGGATTTGTTTAGAAGTACCCAAATGATCCGTGAACTGAGATTTTCCAGAGGCCTTGCCTCTGTCTATAACACTGTGGGAATCAAAGCCAAAGGGAACAGTCTTTTACAATCCAGTGAGACAGCAAGCCACATGCCACATCACTGCTTCCAGCTGCACGCTGTATGTTGTCATGGCCATTATGTGTTACTAGGCTAGCAGGCTCTTAATTGCTCAGTTAACTACCAGGAGAGGTGATGCAGTTGGTTTTAAACCCTCAATTATTTCAATTCCAAGGTGGTGCAGGAAGAACCAAGCGGAAGGGAATGTTTGCCTGCCAGTGTGCGTGTAGGAGCAGCTGATTCACTGATTTGACGTGCAGGAAAAGGATGCATGACTCCATACATCTATGCCATTTATTAATAGTCGCACGAAACAGAAGAAGATTGTTTTGCAGAAACCTTGAAAAACTGGTCACTGCTGGCACAAAGCTAAAGTGTTCCACCGATGCCACCTCTCCCAGCGTCAGCTCTGATGTGGCTGGCACACCGTCTCCAAAGTCAACCAGAGCCTCAGGCTAAAGTGAAATACAAGTACAATAACAAAAGATCAGCTCATTTGACTAATCTCTGGTGTTTCCTTCTCTTCCTGTCTCTCAGGTCAAGCTCCAGGGTTTGTCAACTTTCTCATCTCCAAGGAAGGCGGTGAGATGTCTCTAGTGGAACAAGCCGATGTCTGGCTCTTTCTTCGACTGCCAAAGGGCAATCGCACCCGAGCTAACGTCACCATCCGGCTGCTCCTGCAGCAAAGTATGGGGGAGAAGGTTCTGGCAGAGAAATCTGTGGACACACGGCGTAGCGGCTGGCATACGTTTCCCATTTCGGCCAGCGTGCAGGCGTTGTTACAGCACGGGGGAAGCACGCTGAGTCTACGTGTCTCCTGCCCATTGTGTGCCGATGCTCGAGCTACACCGGTGCTCGTGACTCCAGGAGGCGGTGAGCGTGAGCAATCCCACCGGCCATTCCTCATGGCCGTGCTGCGACAGATGGACGATCTGTCCCAAAGGAGACGTCGCAAAAGAGGGCTGGAGTGCGACGGCAAGGTACGCGTCTGCTGCAAACGGCAATTTTACGTAAACTTCAAAGACATCGGCTGGAACGACTGGATCATCGCTCCCTCGGGGTATCACGCCAACTACTGTGAGGGTGACTGTCCCAGCCATGTAGCCAGCATCACCGGAAACTCGCTGTCCTTCCACTCCACGGTCATCAACCACTACCGCATGCGAGGGTACAGTCCCTTCACCAACATCAAGTCCTGTTGCGTGCCGACTCGTCTGCGGGCCATGTCCATGCTCTACTACAACGAGGAGCAGAAAATCGTCAAAAAGGACATCCAGAACATGATTGTAGAAGAATGCGGCTGCTCATAATTCTGCTGCGGGAAGAGGAAGGGTAGGAAGGGAGAGACAAGGTTGGGTTGTAGGGGCGAAAACTGCAGCCCCAAAACGAATGAAAAAGAAGAGATGTAGAGAGTGGAGAGGAGAGCTCCTCTATCTTTATCTCACTGCCTCAAGACAAACTCTCACGTAGACAGGCCTCTCTTTCTCTCGACCACTTGTGCGTGGTCATCTTAGAATCCAATGGGTATCTGTAACTCAGAGTACTCTCTGTGGCACTTTCAAAAGAGAAAAGAAATATAATATATTTTTGTTACAAAGCAAAGGGAGCAAGGTCAGAGAGTATTTATGCGGCCTACTTTGCAGCGCAGACATGCACTGCGAGAAGAGAGATGACGTAGATGAGGTGCCTGAAAAAGTAAATCTCAAAGCTATGCAACTTGTCAAGTATTATGATATATTTTTCATCGAGGTGTTGTTTTGTTTCTTAACTATTTACTTTTACAAACTAAAAAAAAAAAGTTAACATTTGTTGACTTTTTATACCTTGTACGTATGTTTTACGTATATGTTCGATGTGTGTGTCTGTGTACAAAAGTGTGTGTATGTAAAGTGTGCCTACGGGAGTATTAGTGTATGTTTGTGTGCATGTCTGTTCGTGTGTGTTGTTGAGAGATACTTGAAAGAAGTTTGACCGGCTGCTGGAACCAAACATTTCTCTACAGTATTATTCTAATTATTCTGTTAATAATATTATTTTGTTTTGATTTCTGTAATTTTTTCGTTATCTTAAAAAAGAGACGTTAAAACGTTTACAGTTTTGCACTATATCAACATTTTGATCAGCTTAGCCACATATACAAATATGTTTATAGAGAAAGACTAGCAGCACTTCAGAACAGACGTACCTACATAGCATGAGTCTAACAAATGAGATTGTTAAAAATAAACAGGGAGGTTTGAGGGGAAGGCAGAGATGACTAGCACTATATCAGAGGACCATGTACACACATGCATTTTACAAAATAGTGTTTTGGTTTTTTACTCAACACCAAAGAATTTAGGTTAGCCTTGCTTACCATATTAGGCTGTCTCCGAACAGTTGTTCAGAAGATGCCAATTTGTCTTTCAGAAGATTGCTTTGTTCTCCCTACAAAGATGTCCAGGTTAGCAAACAGAAAGACCTTTAAAACCATTTCTCAATGTCCCACAGAGGCCCACTCCTTTGTGTGCTTTTGCACTGCTGCACAGTCCATGCACGACTGGCCATCTAAATGGTTAAAACAGCACTTAAACCAACCATTTAAAGTTTGTTTTTAATAATGAATTGTTACAAAAGTGAATGTGCAGCATTAATATTTAATGACTTGTGTAATTGGGAAATACATAACTATTTAGGTATTTGTTAAAACGATCTGCAGTGTTCCAAAAAAAAAAAAAAAATGCTTTTGTTTTGCAGATGTTCATATTTCCGCTTCCCAACATGAAATATTTTACCACTGTGCAATGTTGAAAAAAAAAATGAAGCAATTTGGGAAAAGAAAAGAAAAGAAAAGAAAAGAAAAGAAAAAAACAAAAAAAAAAAAAAAAAAAAAAAAAAAACAAAAAAAAAAAAAAAAAAAAAAAAAAAAGGAGGGGGGAAAAGAAAAGAAACCAAAAAAAAAAAAAAAAAAAAAAAAAAAAAAAAAAAAAAAAACAAAAAAAAAAAAAAAAAACAAAAAACAAAAAAAAAAAAAGAACCAGAAACAAAAAAAAAAAAAAAAAAACTGTTCAACTGAAAACAAAAAAAAAAAAAAAAAAACAAAAAGAAAGAGGAAAGGGGGGGGAGGGAGGAAAGGGGGGGCCCCCCCCGAGGACCCCGGGGGGGGGGGGTTGGAGAAAAAGACCAAGGGGGGCAGGGAGGGGGGGGGGGGGGGGGTGGTGGGGGGGGGGGGGAAGAAAAGAAAAGAAAAGAAAAGAAAAGAAAAGAAAAGAAAAGAAAAGAAAAGAAAAGAAAAGAAAAAACTTTTGTGTTACATTTCAGACTAAGAAAATTTTGCTATTTTCAGTATGTTCCTGATGGGAATGCATACAAAATGTCATAAAGGAAAAACACTATTAAAATGAAATAGAAAAATACAAATAAAAAAAAAAAGAATATATATATATATATATATATATATATATATATATATATATATATATATATATATATATATATATAAAGAAAGACATGTTGTTTATGTTCTTGTTTGTTTTTGTTTGTTTGTTCGTTGTAATTAAAAAAAAATAATTGACACTGAAATAAGTGGACTAAGAATAAAAAATATATTTTTTATTCTGTATATATGGACATCAAGATACCAATATGTTGCATTGCTTTGTTGTACAAATCAAAAATGTGCTTGTGGCTATTTTTTTTATCTAATTTATTCTACAGTATTTTGTCCTTTGCTTCACCATTAAAGTTAAAATGTTGTACACTAAAACATGAGAAAAGTGTTGGTTGTGATTTCTTGCACAGAACACGCATAAACACATTTCATTTCAAAATATGGAGAAATTATAAGATACAAGAAATGTCTAAGTAAAACAGTACTAACAAAGCACAAGCCACAATCAGGGAACAGTTTACAGGACAAAATCAGAAGCATCCAAAAGCCACCTAAGAGAAGACTAGAGGAAAAAAGGAGGATCGTTTGCATGCTAAATTATGATTATCATGAAAGAGAACCAGATGGTGTCTATATAAAGCATGTTGCATGCAGAGGTTTGAGTTAAATCACGGTGGTTTTGGAGGAGGTGGACCAGCCATCATGAGCCATTACTGGTGTATGACACATAACCACAGTGTCCCCCCGAGACACATGCACACACACGTGCAAGAAAACATCAACAGCCTCGCAAACTCCCGAGCCTTCAGAAACATTTCACACACCTCCTCTGTCCTAAAATGAAAAAAATACTAGTTTAGATGACATGAAGTGTGTCGGAGTTCCTGGTTAAATCAGAGCTGTCTCAGGATAATGACAGAGAAGAGCAAACGGCTGGCAGTGATAATAATTCAGTAGCGAGTGATCAAAGAGCTGCAGCGAGTCTGCGGCCAGCAAAACAGAGGATGCTCATTCATTTAAAATGCACTTTTTTAAAATAGTGCAAGTGCTGCATGCTAAGGTAAGCATTGGGGTGTCATGTTTTTTTTTGTTTTTTTTCTTTTGAGGGGGCATCAGTGGCAGTCCTTGCAAATTTTCCGCCTCAGGCAAGACATGACATAAGCAAAAAAGAGCTAGATATTTTAGCTCCGGAATAGCATTAAAGGGAACCTGGGTTCAATTCCCAACCTTTTTTTCTTTTTTTTTCTTTTAAATAAGCAAGTGTAACAGCTGAACTTGACAGTCATCACTATATAGCAGCTTTGACATTTTGTTCCACAAAAAAAAAAAAAAAAAGGTCACGGTAGTTTTAAATGATGAGAGGGCATAGATGGTGACAGTATTTCAAGTTTAAAGGACATGATGGTAACACTTTCCATGAAGCCAAGCCTGTATTTATAATACATTATAATGGGAATTCTTGAGGCATTATAATGAATGTATAATGCATTATAAAAAAAAAAAAAAAAAAAAAACATGTTGCTTCATCTCATAAATAATCATAACTACAATTATAAAACATTATATTATAATACTTACTAACTTTTAAGAGTATGACACAATGAGCACCATGTTAAATCCACTTAATTTATAATGAATTATAAGTCTCATATCTAGATATTTTTAATTTAAGATCTGCACAGTGTCTTACTACATCTTGGTTAGGAGAGGCTGAGTGTTAGAGTTATTTTGATGTGAGCTAATTTAAGCTCAGTTGTAATACTTTTTAGTAGTAGACTTAGTTTAAGGTTACGGTTGGTAGAATAGGTTGACATACTTGTAAAGTTACTTATAGTCAGTACAATATATTTTTGAGAAACACCAAAATAAATTATTGGCAGATATTTAGCAGAAACACTATAATATGACTGGTAGCTGACGTGGAGTTTCAAAATTACTTATCAACAGTTGTCTAAAGGGTACCATCAAAATAATCAAACTAATATTGCAATAAAAAATAGTTTAAAACAAATCTATCATAATGATATCGCATGATATGATATCTGATCTTATGGATGTTTCAGAAAGATTCTTTCTCTTATTATTATTATTTATATATGGCCTTGGTAAGTAAAGTAAGCCTTTTGGATGTTTTCATGAATGTATTTGTCATTTTACAGTAAAAACACTAAGAAAATGTACTGAGTTATTGTAAAGACTGTGTGAAATATAATCCATTGTAACTTAAGTGGATGCAACGTGTTCATTGTGTGTTATAAATCATCACACTCTAAAAGCTATAATCACAAATAATTAATTATTATAATGCATTTAAACAGTTCTCATGTTTATTCATGAGATGATACAACATATTATAAGGTTTTTTTTTTGTTGTTTTTTTTTACAATGCATTATGCTTTCATTATAATGCCATAAGAATACCCTTATAATGTATTATAAATATGGGCTTCATAGAAAGTGTTACCCAAATGATTTATGGTTTGTGGTGAGTGTTTCGATTATATGTTTTTGGATTTTTGTGTGTGATTTTTATAGTGGTTTTAGATATTCATTTTTTGTTGTTGTTGTTGTTTTAACCTTCATGTTGTGTTCTGGTCATTTTGACCCAGAGAGGATTTTCTTTTTCCCGAAAAAATGTTAGCTAATGTTATCGCTCTTCTTCTTCTTTCTTTCTTGGACTAAAACTCACAAAGGTTATACTTCACTTTTTTTTCCTTTTTTTTTTAAACTTATCAGACTTATCATTGATCTGAGCTTATATTGGTCCAAAATGACTATCCTTTGAAAATGACCGAAAGAGATCGACAATAGTATTCAGGAGCATGTTCATCATGTTCGTGTTCACATTTGTACATGTGTGCTTGCAATCATAAAGGCCTCGGACCTGTGCATGCATGGATACACATATACTCATGCTACCACACACACACACACACACACACACACACAAGTTCACGCACACCAAAGCACTATTACAGTCTTCATTTTACACCGAGATGAACTTTATCCTCAGAACAATGAGGCCTACGATCAATCAGTTTCAAAAAGAAATACAAAACCTGTCCTTATTGAAAAATTCCAAAATGTTGGTGATAATATAGCATAACAAGAAATTTACAAGCAGTTTTCAAAAGACCAGTAATTTTTGATCAGGATCACAAAAGGTGTTGTAAGGTTTTCAACATTGCACAAGTGAAATTGAAATTAAAATGTCAGTTTACAATTTACAGTACATGCAATTTCAAATGCATTTTTAAAGTTTTTTCCTAACAGAGAGAAAAAAAACAAACATTACCACAACACACTTAATTAAGACACATTATTAAACATTTAAATTGGTAACAAACAAAAGTAAACAGGAAATAAGGACAGTATTCAATACAGTCAGCAGTAAGTCCCATGCAATGCATGTTGGGTACAGTCCTACTTGCTGCTCCACAAACTATATTATTACCTATCAAGATATGTATCATTAATGGCGCTATTATCAGTGTGCAGCAATACACAAAACTCTGTAAAATATATAGCAAATATATAGAATAAAGAATTGCATTGAATTGTGAGGACTTGCACTTGTCAGTATGCAATTTAAGAGAGGATGATCCACACTAACATGCTTGGTGGGTTGGTATTGTACACAAATGACTGGTGCATTTTTGATTAGCTGAAGATAAAACAAAGCATCTAATAGACCTGTAAATAAGCATTTGACTTTGTGTTATGACAAAGAGATAAGTGTAGTGTACGCAGGGCTTGAGAGGGAGGGAGAAACTAGTTGCGCAAGGTGTTGTCAAACCTAAGACTAGATTAGGTTATCATCTGAGCTCTGCAAACAGAAACACCGATTCCTACACATGTGGGACAATGGTGCTAATTGACTTTTATGGGAGAATGAGCCATTGACAAACATTTGTTAACACCCTTTTCAACACATTGAAATACTTCAATGCACACTTAGAGTATGCATGGACAGGAAAAAAAACGTTTTAAAGCTAAATTTTAGTGTCAGTTTATACTTACATGTACCTACAGTGTACAAGTACTGGGGAATATAAGGTAACTACATGGGTTTAGGTTAGGTTTAGAGGTAGATTCAGGGTTACCTAGTTATTACTGTAAGTCAGGGGTCTCCAACCCTGCTCCTGGAGAGCTACTGTCCTGCAGATTTCAGCTCCAACCCCAATCAAACATACCTGAACCAGCTAATCAAGGTGTTCAGGGCTACTTGATAATTACAGACTGGTGTGTTGGAGCAGGGTTAGAACTGAAGTCTGTAGGATGGTAGCTCTCCAGGAGCAGGGTTGGAGATCCCTGCTGTAAGTACTATAATAAGTACATATTATGCAAATTAGGAACAGTACAGTAAAATGAATTAACCTTGTGAAAGTATTTATACCTGTAACACTCCATAAATATTCTGGTGGCAAACATATGCATTGGAGCCTTTTTATCCATGGGATGAAAAAATAAAAAAACATGGCTGTGACTTCATCTCACAATTCTGACCTTTTTTTCTCATAATTTTGAGGAAAAAGTCAGAATTGTAAGCATTAAAAGTCAGCATTCTGAGTTTATAAGAATTGTCTTTATATTGAAAAATGATGTTTACTGTATATCTTGCAGTTGCAGAAATGCGAGAAACAAAGTCTGAATTGAGATAAAAAGTCACTTAAAAAAAAAAAACCTGAGGCAGGAAAAAGCTTCCATTTTTAAGTACAATTTTAAAAATGAGTGGGTTTTTTTTTTTACTCATAACAGCTTTATTGACTAAAAGGCATACAAAACTATACATATCCACTTACAATTTATAATAAATCAGTTCTTATTCAAACCCCAATGAAATGAGAACACAGTGTAACACTATTGATCATCACTGTCCGGCAAACTCACAGAAAAGTCAGAGGTTAAAAGAAGATATGAAGGACGTTTTGATACGGAGCAAAATATATTAAGGCAGGACTGGCCATGACCTTGATCAAACATGACTGAGAACATACTGTTCTTTTATTTCAGAGAGGAAAAACAAGCCAAGGCCAAAATGCTTAAGTGAAGTTAACGTCTGGCTCAAATACCAGTGTTTTTATCCATGTAAGTGAAATCATATCACTGATACGAGAGCACGAATTAATCTTTATGTTAATTCAAGATGACTCTTCAGCTCTCTGGAAAAACAACACATATGATTTCCTTCTGAAAAGGAAGAGTTCATGGACATAAATTCAGCGGGAGCCAAAAGTCTGAGAACACACTTTTTTTTTTTTTTTTTTTTATTTATAATTGGTAAATAAATTAATGATATATATATATATACAGGTCCTTCTCAAAAAATTAGCATATTGTGAAAAAGTTCATTATTTTCCATAATGTAATGATAAAAATTAAACTTTCATATATTTTAGATTCATTGCACACCAACTGAAATATTTCAGGTCTTTTATTGTTTTAATACTGATGATTTTGGCATACAGCTCATTGAAAACCCAAAATTCCTATCTCAAAAAATTAGCATATTTCATCCGACCAATAAAAGAAAAGTGTTTTTAATACAAAAAAAAAAGTAAACCTTCAAATAATTATGTTCAGTTATGCACTCAATACTTGGTCGGGAATCCTTTTGCAGAAATGACTGCTTCAATGCGGCGTGGCATGGAGGCAATCAGCCTGTGGCACTGCTGAGGTGTTATGGAGGCCCAGGATGCTTCGATAGCGGCCTTAAGCTCATCCAGAGTGTTGGGTCTTGCGTCTCTCAACTTTCTCTTCACAATATCCCACAGATTCTCTATGGGTTCAGGTCAGGAGAGTTGGCAGGCCAATTGAGCACAGTAATACCATGGTCAGTAAACCATTTACCAGTGGTTTTGGCACTGTGAGCAGGTGCCAGGTCGCGCTGAAAAACGAAATCTTCATCTCCATAAAGCTTTTCAGCAGATGGAAGCAAGAAGTGCTCCAAAATCTCCTGATAGCTAGCTGCATTGACCCTGCCCTTGATAAAACACAGTGGACCAACACCAGCAGCTGACATGGCACCCCAGACCATCACTGACTGTAGGTACTTGACACTGGACTTCAGGCATTTTGGCATTTCCTTCTCCCCAGTCTTCCTCCAGACTCTGGCACCTTGATTTCCGAATGACATGCAAAATTTGCTTTCATCCGAAAAAAGTACTTTGGACCACTGAGCAACAGTCCAGTGCTGCTTCTCTGTAGCCCAGGTCAGGCGCTTCTGCCGCTGTTTCTGGTTCAAAAGCACACGCCTGTGCACGGTGGCTCTGGATGTTTCTACTCCAGACTCAGTCCACTGCTTCCGCAGGTCCCCCAAGGTCTGGAATCGGTCCCCTCTCCACAATCTTCCTCAGGGTCCGGTCACCTCTTCTCGTTGTGCAGCGTTTTTTGCCACACTATTTCCTTCCCACAGACTTCCCACTGAGGTGCCTTGATACAGCACTCTGGGAACAGCCTATTCATTCAGAAATTTCTTTCTGTGTCTTACCCTCTCGCTTGAGGGTGTCAATGATGGCCTTCTGGACAGCAGTCAGGTCGGCAGTCTTACCCATGATTGCGGTTTTGAGTAATGAACAAGGCTGGGGAGTTTTTAAAAGCCTCAGGAATCTTTTGCAAGGTGTTTAGAGTTAATTAGTTGATTCAGATGATTAGGTTAATAGCTCGTTTTAGAGAACCTTTTCATGATATGCTAATTTTTTGAGATAGGAATTTTGGGTTTTCATGAGCTGTATGCCAAAATCATCAGTATTAAAACAATAAAAGACCTGAAATATTTCAATTGTTGTGCAATGAATCTAAAATATATGAAAGTTAAATTTTTATCATTACATTATGGAAAATAATGAACTTTTTCACAATATGCTAATTTTTTGAGAAGGACCTGTAGTTGTTAGCCTGTGCTTACAATATGACCTTCTATTACTAGACTCCTCTTTTTTTTCTGGTTCTGTCAAGAGATAGAGAACTACACATCAGAAATCTATCTATCTATCTATCTATCTATCTATCTATCTATCTATCTATCTATCTATCTATCTATCTATCTATCTATCTATCTATCATATAACAAAATTGCTAAAATTGACAGTAAAATATAGGGGGAAATAAGAGTAAAATTACGGAAAATATAGAAATGAAATGCTAATATAAACTATTAAACACACACACACACACACACACACACACACACACACACACACACACACACACACACACTGTGTACATATATATGTATATACACTGTATAAAAAAGATCAATCTTTTTTTTTTCACTAAAGAAAGAAAGTCATAGAGGTGTGAAATAACTTAAGGGTGAGTATAAAATTATAAAATTTTCACCACTCACATTTTTCTCAACAATTTATAAAAATAAAGTTGTTTTTGTAGCTTGCCTTCAGTATGTGGCCTTTAATCAGCTCATAATGAAACAGTTGAATGCTAAAAGCTAGATTCCATTAAAAAAAAACGTATAATTTAGTAGGATAAATCATTTTTAAACGCTCTCTGTGATACAGAATGTGCTTTAATTTTTCCTTCCATCCATTTCTGTCTTACAAACACAGGCCAGCTGGGTCATTTTCTCACATCCACGGCCACACAGCCTCAGCACACCGCTATCAGGTAGCTGGCACTGGCCCCGGACTGAGAAAAAGACTCAACAACAGAGGCACATCAGCACCTGACCCTGGCCCAGTGTTACTTCTCCACACACAAGCATCATGGGAAATCAGAGAGAGGTCAGTATAGCTGTGAAAATATTGTCAAAACACTGGGAAAAGATCTGCTAATCCATGTCTCATTTGAGGATGTCTAAACATTTTTCCTAAGCAAATGATTTCGAATCGCTGGGAAAGCGGATAGTTTTTAGTGGCACGAAGCACTGGATTCCTCCGCTAATGTTGTTTTCAAGGCCGAGAAAGGCATTTATACATTAGTCCCATTTTATATATGTGTGTGTTTATCTGTGAAGAATTCATTCACGATTCTTTCTGAACAGTTAGAAAATTATAGAAATCCCAGTTATGTAACACCGATATCTGGACCGCAACCTCTCCAACACAAACCAAATACATTTTATGGCTGAGAAATGTCTGATTAAAATCTTTTAAGTCTTAACTTTACATGTGCTTTATATTATAGTGAACAGAACAAAGTGCACTTCTTTTAAGCAAAACAACAGGATATTAAAACATAACAATTTAAATGATACTTGAAGATGCACTTAATTTGACTTGTACTTAATTTATTCTTTAAATACACTTAAGTGGCCTTTTATTTCATTAATATTGTTATCTGTTGCACATATAGTTATTGTAAAAGTATATATATATATATATATATATATATATATATATATATATATATATATATATATATATACTTTTACAATGCACTACAAGTGCACATTCAGTACAGTTAAGTACACATCTTTTTCACAAGGGGACTCTTGGCAGTTTAAGCAATCTGAGGTAAAGAGTTGTATGGAAAATCCACACTTGCGGGAGAAAATGAAAGATCCTTCCAGTTTACATACATCAAGTACAGCTATTTACTTCAGCTAACTTTCTTACAAAATGATCAACCCATAACCAGTCAAAAAGCAATAAATAAGTCAAATAAATAATTTTCCTTCCATGACTAATGTCTGATATTTGACTTCACTGTGGGTAGTATTTATTGTGAGGAATGAGGCTGTGGCTTCTGCTATGTGTCTTGGAATGGAACTTTTTGTTTCAGGTATTTGGTCTGGGGTATATATATATATATATATATATATATATATATATATATATATATATATATATATATATATATATATATATTAGATATTTTATTATTTTTTTTTTTTTAAATGCGAAAAATTAGATATGTGTTATTACTAAAAGTGGCTTGGGAAATACAACTTGATTTTTAGTAATCTGTGATGAGTTGTCAAGCATGTCCGCACTAATTTTGCAGGTGTTGCAACAATGTCATCCTGAAGGCCAAAACCTGTCAACAGATTTTATATTTCCATTTACAGTGTGAAAACAATCAAAACAAGATTAAGATTCTAATAAGTTACAAAATCCAAAGTGAAGCCTTTCATTACCCTAAAGGATGCGGTTAGTGCATCACTTCAGTGTCTGGGGTGCATATCATAATCCCTGCCATAAACTGTAGCGACGCCTGAAGCCAACAGAAAAGAAAGGAATGTCTGGGAGAAGAATTCTCATTTTTATTTGGCTGCAAAGTATCTTGAAAATATATTTTTCATCTTGATTATAGTTCAGTGGAACGCAAAATAATAATATTTTTTTTTAAACCAAGTTGCGTTGTGATGTCAGTACCTTCTACACTCTACCAATCTACACCTTTTGACTTCATAATCTCACATCCGTGACTTTATTTCTCATAATTGTGAATGTAAATCACATCTCTGAGTTTTCATCTTCTCATTTGTAACTAAATCTGGTAAAAATTTCATCTTTATATCTCTCACTAGTACAACTTTATTTCTTATAATGGTGACTTATTTTAAATTCTAATAACTATGACTATAAATCACATTAGTTGTGATGTAGTGTGACAATATTTTTCATAATTGTGACTTTATATCTTAGCTGTGACTTTATTTGATAAAAATGTAACTTTAAATCTCATAAACCGCTTTACTTTTCATTATGACTTTATATCTTCAATTTTGATAACTGTGACTATAAGTCACAGCTATGACTTTATATCTTCTCAGTTGTGATTAAATCTGGTAACTCTGACTATATTTCTAACAATTTTGACTTTATAATATTACAAGTGTATTTCTCAAAATATCAACTTTACAGTATATCTCACAATTGACTTTTTATCTTGAATTCTCCTAATTGTGACTTTATATTTTCTCATTTGTGACTACATCTGTTAACTGTGACTTCATTTCTCATAATTTTGACTAAATATCTCACATATCACTTCATTAAAAAAAAAAAACTATTATATGACTATATATTTCAGAACTGTGACTTTGTCATAATTTTGTTTACAAATTACACTTGTGGCTTTGTATTTTCTTATCTGGTAACTGCAAATTTATTTCTTAACATTTCAACTGTATATCTCACAAATACAGCTTTATTTCTTATCATTTAGATTTTATGTCCTAATTTCTCATAATTGTGACTGTATCTCACAGTTGCGACTTTATATCTCAAAATTGTGACTACAATCTTTAATTGTGACTTTTTTCTCAAAAAGTTGATTTTCAATTTCACAACTTGGACATAAAAATACAGTAAAAATTAAATTTTGCCAAGTAAATGTGAAATTAATTTTCAATGCACCTGGATCAACTGTAGAGATAATAGAAAGTGTGACAAGTGAGAAAGAAGAGAAAAGTGAATGAAGGTAGTCGGAGCGAAAACAAACCTTGAAGAATAATTCCTGAAGTACCACTGACATCACACAGTCTGATTAGAGCGTGTTAAATGACCATCTGATCGTGGTGTGTTTGGAGTACTCCCTTCAACCATTAGCAAAACATAACCCTAACCCTCTGTTCTTTCATCAGGACGCACATTCAACAGATCAAATCTAAGAAAATATTTCTCGTTAAACATCTAAAACAATAACAGTGTCAATTTTCAGCTAAGAATTAACACGTGCTATGTAAAACAGACATGTAAATGATCTGGTGTTGCTTATTGCATAATGGCAGCCTGAGTGGAATATGATAAACATAACCCTGAGTGGCAATGCCAAGCTTTGTTTGGGTTTGACTGAGCTGAATTCAAAACACAAAGCTGGGAAAAATAAATTAACTACTGTGTGAAAAGACTGATAGGGAAAACCATGACAGATATCAGTACAACAGGAATGATGGAAGAGTCTTGTTTTCTCGATGACATGTTTGTTAGTCTTTTAGGAAATTATAAGACATGTACTGTAGGATTGATTTAAATCAGAACATCATCTCCTAATGGATGCATGTGTTGTTGAGGAGCTGATGTGGATGGGTTGAGGTGGCCTCTGCCTCACGTGAACATGACCCCGGATTGTTTGTTTAGGGGCTGATGTGGATGGGTTTATTCCAGGCAGATTTATTGTGCTAGGGAAGCCTTTATGGATCGTGAAAGATTGAGGGCTTGACGCTGCCCATCGGAGAGCGGGAGCTGGAAAATCTGTCTAAGAAACTGGACAGCTCAAGCTTTCACAAATGCTAACAGACGAAAAAGAGAGCAAAATACGAATATGTTTCTTGTTTGGGGGATAACGGGTTGTCAGGTAAACCATGAAAAGTAGGGTTAGGAGCCCAAAAATAACCCATTCTTTGTTTCTGATTCTTGGGGAGAGGAAAGTCTGAAATGTCCAGACGTGACATGACTAAAGGCCATAACTTTCATAATAACTATGAAGTTTTAATAATCATTCTAATTCTATGAGAATACAGAAAGTCCACAACACAGCAATAATGATTACGACGCTAAGGAACAATGTTTTTGGAATCACTTTTAGAACTATTTGCAACAGATGGGTTCCAGAAGTAAAAACGGCACTCATTTTCTCTACTGGAAAATTGATTTTTAACACTAACTTAAAAACCTTTAAAGACAGCCCTACTGTAAGCTCAGAGGTTATTAATCAGTGGTATATGCTTTTGTTAAAGCCATTAGCTCACATTATTTCAACTTATGGTAACACTTTAGATTAGGGACCAATCTCACTATTGACTAGTTGCTTCTTGGCATGCATACTAGCATACTGACTGTTTATTTCTACTGATAAAGAACATATTATGCCTTATTCTGCATGAGTATATTTTAGATCCCTTAATCTTACATCATACCTAAATTTAACACAAATACCTTACTAACTATTAATATAAGCAGCAAAAGTATGAGCTTATTAAGGCAGAACTCATAGTTAATAGTTAGTTAATAGTGAGAATTGGTCCCCAAACTAAAGTGTGACAAATTTATGTTTTAAATAATCATGTTTAACAGTGGAATCCCTGGTGAAAAACTACATTACCCATGACACTGTGCAGAAAATTACACTGTGGCAAATCACAACAAATGAGAGCCAAACTCCTTAAAATATAAGCTTAAAATATTTTGTTTCTATTTATGCAATCAACAACTTAAAAATTTATGATTTTATATTTCTCCATTGTTTTTCATTTGATTGTGTCATTTGCAATGAATTAATGGATTGTAGTTCTTTTTCTCATTAAAGCCGTTGAGTGCACAGTTTTGAACCTTTGCCATTTGTCTGGTTTTCAAAAACTTCAAATCAAGTTTGTAATGGTATGATTCTTCTTGTATCTGGTTGGCTTGGTTCATGGCTTACAATGCTTTATCACAACTTTTCTTCTTTAAAGGGGTCATATGATGCAAAGTGTTACAAGCTGTTCATGCATAGATGAGATACCTAAAGTTGCAAAGACTAAAGTCTCAAACCCAAAGAGATATTCTTTAAAAAAGTAAAGACTCGTCCACACCTTCCTAAAACACCTTGTTTAAACGCCCCCATATGTCTACAGCACTGTGTGGGAAGATTTGCATAACACCGCCCAAATGTTCACGCAAAAAGAAGGCGTAACCTTTTTTTCTCGCTGTAGTATTGTTGCTGCCGCCATGTCGTGGAGATGCTGTATGTTTCGTTGTGAAAGCTTGTGTAATTAAAACTACTTTGTGTGGGATTACAAAAGTGGAAATAAGTGGTTATGTTGTGTTTAGTTTTATGTTCCAGAACAGTTCAACCTAAATATATGTGCAGCGCGTTTTACGGAGGACTGTTTCCTGAATCTGGAAAGGCTGTGCACGAAGGTTGTTGGGGCAATTCAAACTTTGCAAGGACAGTTTGGCACTTCTGACCCACAGTCTATAAATATGTTTTCGTATCGTTTCGTAACGTTACGGTTGAACAACTGATGGCAGATGGACTATTCTGATGGTGCTTTTTCATACTTTTCTGGACCTTGACAGTGTATTTTACTCGGCAGTCTATGGGGCAGTCACAAGCCTACCAGTTTTCATCCAAAATATCTTAAATTTTGTTCTGAAGACGAACAAAGCTTTTACCGGTTTGGAACAACATGGGGGTAAGTGATTAATGACTAAATTTTCATTTTGGGGTGGAGTATCCCTTTAACTCAATTTCTGTATATCTCCTACTTACTGAAGGACACAGGTAACTAAATATGACATTTATTAACATTTAACTGATTATTGGGGGTTTTGTTATTTATATAGTCTAATAAATGTTAAAATTGATAGCTCTCAATTATATTGTTATGTTGAATGGCTATAGATAATGGTTAAATATTAGGAAAAAATAATTTCCTAGAGACATAAGTAGCATTTGTATCACTGATACTCGCCTTCAGTCATAAAAATATGTCATTAAACAAATATTAAAAATATACTGTCTTTATGTTGTTACTACATTAATATAAAATATTTAATGTGAAAATATGGAAATATAAAAGTATATTTAAAAACTTTAATGTTAGCTGGGACAAATCATGATTAATCATCATTAATTAATGTGTGATTAATTAGTTATTTTTTTTAAATTGACTGCACTAGTTATAACACAATGCCTTTGTAATTGTGCAAGGGCAAAATCAAAACTAAAATACTTGCAATTGCACATAACACATCTTCTAATAATTGTTTTTCTTTTACATAAGCAAGCGTCAGCATCATCAGAATGCATTATGTTTTTGAGTCATTCGTCCAGTTTCTTAACAGTCAATAACTTAGCATGCATTTGCGGAAGACCATTATCACAAAAGGTGGCAAGAAAATTTGAATTAAAGCATAACAGTGAGATCCGGTGGTAATAACCTTTGGTGATGAGATGACACGGCTCAGATGGTTCTTCCTGCTCAAAGTCAACCTTTTGAAAAAACTGTAGACACAATGTTCGCTTCCGTCACATGGACCCTAACACCTATTATTGTGAGTCACTGCAGTAGCCCCGGTGCCAGGCACTGATTGATCGGTGTAATGGGATTTCATACATGTGGAAGAAGGGGGGGTTTGGCACTTGATCATTAGCATGTTGATGAGCTCTGTTCACTCCATTATTCACAGGTGTGGAGTGAGAGCTTGAAATGATGCTTGTGCTCCACGGGCCAAATGGGACCCGTCTCAAGATGGGTGCGAGACGGAATTGGAAACGGCAATGACGTCAAATGGCATAAATGAGGCTTTGTGACTGTTCAACGCTTTGAAATATGTCACTTAGGGCACCTGTCATCATTAGTGCCAATGACTGTTTTAATGGAATTTCGCAGTCCAATCCGGATGAAGCGTGACATTTAATGCCCACTGTGACATATTTTCTCCCCGGAGTCTACATACAGCTGCCGGTTCATTGTGTGCTTTCTCTAATTATTATTGAAATGTCAAGTAAAAATGAACTCCATCTAATAATTCCATCTATTTGGGGGCACAACTACAGTGATCGAAATTACAACCGACCACCCACATGTTAAGCGTCATATGCTATCTCTTTCACTGGAGTTTCAGGCCTAATGATCTGAGAGGAAACTTTGGTGGTGTTTTCGTTAAAGTAAACAGTAGGAATGAGGTAAGCAGCAAGTGAAATCATCAACAGACCTCCAGGCCTACTTTTATCAAGAAGAGCTTTTGTTTAATGAAATACTCTTTGCCTCCTTGTTTCTCCTCAGAGATTTCTCTGAAGCGGTGCCGTTTGGAAGCCTCGGAAGGAACAATTGTACATCTAGGAGCTTTGATGTGGAAGAAAACGGCTTTATTTGAGTGAGCATGTTGATCAATGGCTGCCCCCCAAACTAAGACATCGTCCTTTTCCCTTTCCCATCATCCTCAGCAGCCAGATGGCAAAGTGATAGGATTTGAGACAGGCTGTAAATTTCCCTTTGAATTTAAGATTTGGCCACAGTTACAGATTTGACCAGAGCCTTGACCCTCAAGCACCCTTGAGTCATATATTACCTAGCCTGCCGAATCTGTGCTTTCTTGGCCAGATCCGCCACAGATGGTTTATTTTTGAAATCCTACAGACCGCAGGATGTTAAAATAAAACAGAATACTGGGACAAGTCCGTTGTTGGACTTGGGAAATCTCTTAAACTTTTTTCAGCATCTAGCTGCTTTTCAGCCTTGTTAGTGGTTGTTGCTAAAGCAAATTTCACTGTTGTTATGGGTCATACAGTACTTCAACAAACCCCAAATCTTAAGTATTACTTAAGTACGTAACACATCCCATGTATTTGTGTTAAATAAAGCCTCAAATCTTGCTAAAATAGAGAGGAAAACAGCAAAAATAATAAAAAGCTGAATAAATAAGTGTGAATGATACATAAAAAGTATGTATACTACACTAAATAAATGTCAAACATAATTCAATAAATAATCTTTAATTTATTTATATTTATTTATTCATTCATTCCCACTGATATTTAAAAATTAAACAAACAAATAAATAAATTGTATTTTATGTATGTATGGACAGATTGATTGATTGATTTCTCACTGATATTTTCTTTTCCAAAATGATAGTTAGTGATATATAATTACAAAAATTAAAGAAATAAAAAATAAAAAACTTAATAAATAAATAAATATATGAATACAATGAAGTGTTAAATTAATTAATTAATTAATTAATTGATATAATTACTCATTTAATGAACACATTAGTAAATTAATCCATTTGACTAACGTATGAAAAAATTAAAATATAACTTCCCCATGTAATCGATTGATATATAATAATTTAACAAAGAAAATGTAGAGCTAAACTCTGGTTAAATACTCATATTGGGGGGGGGGGGGTCCATTTGTTGTTGTGGAACCACCCTTATATTTAATGTATCAGAACAACCTGTAGCTATCAAAAAAAAAAAAAAAAAGACCTTTCAAAACACATCAGCCCTGTTGTGCCTCAGGATATAATCATGCTTATATAAAAACGGCCATTGTTAACGATACAACACACTAATGAATGGCTAACTGATAGTGCGGGTTAACATTAATTTGCTTCCAGTTTTGGATTCACAGTTTGACCTCCCCAGGTTCCTGTAGCTCCGCTGGTCCAAACCTCATTCACTTCCAGCTGCTTTAATTGTCTCTCCTGACAGTAAGTCGGTAAGAAGTTTCCAGACTGTAATTAAGTGTAAGATCCTCAAGACGGGCCACAGAATCACAGCGCGAGTTCCTGTCAGAAACCACAGGTGGGTGGTGAGATTAACCTCCAGAAGACTGTCAAGGAAAACCATGAGCTGAACATCCCGAAGAAATCTAAGAGAGGCATATTACGGTGGGAGAGCGAGTCTGTGTGCGTGTGTGTCAAAGGAAATTTCCTGCAGGCGGGACGAAAGGAACAGCTTGATCCTGTGTGTTAAAAATGGAAGCGTTATTTCCTAAAAGAAGGAAGAGGTAGAGCGATCACACGACTGTTTTCTCCATCACGTTTCATTTGTGCATGTGGAGAAAAAAAAAGAAAAAAAGAAAGTAAAGTCTGTAAGCTGTTTGGAATAGCCAATATTAAAACTCTGGAAAACCGGAGAAACACCTGCTTTTAAAAGTGAAGACAAAGTGGAGGGCTCAAAGGATATTAATATTTTTGTAGCGTTTTTTCACGGTTCTGGGAATGATATTAAGATGTCAATGGGAGAAGTGTGCTCAGCTATTGGTAATTTAATCATATCCAGCACAGAAACCTAGTTTCCTCTTACACCGACACATTCGAGTTTCTGTTACAGTATTGCGTGACCTGTTCTCACAAGTCGCTGGCATAAAACACCCCACCCATCGTGTCTCCCTATACACTGAACAGAGGAAATCTTCAACTATAAGCCAAATTATCCGTCAATGAGCAATGCATACATCATATGAGCCTTGCATGCATTTGTGGAAACTGAAAAAAATAGAGTTTAGAAAGATGTATTATTTACATCAGCAGCCTAAAAGTGTATGAATTGCTGTTTGGCTATTGTTAACATTAAATAGGTGACGGCAGCCAAAATATAAAGTAGTTTCAAAGGCAGAAGATGTTATTACATTTCGATAAAGACAAACATGTATTGTCTTTGGAATGACATGCACAGATGAATCATGCACAATAGGAGCAGAGAGTGTAGTAAGTAAGTAAATATGGTCAATTTAGTATCTCATGCATGATCATTTTTTGCAGTTATCATGGACTCTGTAGGGGTAAAATGCTTCTGCGTGATGTGTGCACCACTGATGTCCATCCAACATTGTTGGATTTAGAATTTAAGATTAAAGAATTTACTGTCATACTTATTTTTAAATATAGTTTACAAACATTTCTATCAGTGTGTTTTATGAACGTAGCAGGTAAGAAATGTTAACCGTACACTAAGGACGAGACACCTGAATCACACACATCCTCAAACTCAGAGATTATTAGTTTCTTTTGGCAACATCAGGATGAATAAATGTACAGGTTTATTTGGAATTGACCAATTATCACTAGAAACACTGCAAAGAAAGCACACGGGCAACATCAGTAATATATTAGTAACATATCAAACTGAAATATGTGTTTACCACTAACTGTTGAAACGTTATTTAGGTTCTATTCCCTTGTAAAAAAAAACAAAGAAAAACAACAAAAGAAATACACTTCAGCATACCATGGTTGCCGTGGTAGTGAGTAATTCTTGCTGGTAAACATTTCTTACTGTTACAAAACTGCTACAGCGCAATTATGTATTCTGCTGTATTAAAGCTTTAATCAAGATAAAACCGTATATTAGGAGCTAACATAAGCAGTAGCATTTACAAATAACAGTGTATCTAAAAGTATGGAACAAAAAAAAACAAAAACATACCACTCTGAAACGTCCTGTAAGAGCCGTGCTTGCACAGGCTCTGCGCGATCCTCTTCACTAATATTCTCTGGTTTTCAATCGAGCTCAAATTGATAAGTAATACTAATGACACCATTGTTTATAATACAACCGGAGCACATGCCACTGAGGTGAGGGGTCGGATGTTTAGACGCGCACTAGAGGCGGTTTAGCCAATCACAACACACTGGGCTAGCTAACCAATCAGAGCCCATTGCGTTTTTCTTACTGAGGAGCTTCATAACATCCAGGAAATCATCAGAGCATTCATTGGAGAAGGGACAAAGCGGTGTAGAATAGGGTAAATTATGTGAAAATATTTTTTTTTATTTTTATTTTTTTTATGAAACATTAACTCAAGTTAGGCTGCACAATCAAGCCTAGAAAAAAGCAGTCAACCACCCATTTAACATATAATTTTTCATTATTGCAATGTGCACTTGTTAAAAGTTTTAAGAAAAAGTTATGAAAGTTAAGCACACCTAAGTGGCTCTTTATTTCATTAATATTATACTATTTTTTTTCTTTCTTTTTTAATATGCTGATTTGAATTAAGATTTTAACCTTTTTCACAAGGGTTTACATGACATCTCTATAATCATGAAGCTTCCAACTTACAAGTATGATGAAAACAGGTTTTTACTATCAGGTCATTTTAACGTTATGTGAACATTCTGTACTGGTAGTGCTAAAAATTCACAGACAAGGTACTTTTTGACTCATTCACAAATTTTGATCCTTTCTGAAACCCTCTACCATAGTTTCTCTTAACAGCCCTGTGTTTTAGAGGGTATACTACTGGAGCTAGCTGTTAATTTGTTGACATCCTTGTTTCTTTTTCACAACCAAAACATTGCAATGGTTATGTCAACTATGTTAACCATCACAATTTTCTCACATAGTGTCAAGTATGAATGAGGAAGAACTGACTCGTCAGATGTGGTAACTAAAGTGAGATTGATTTATAAGGCCTGAAAATTATGGCTTGTGAAGAGAGAATGAAAAAGAGTAGGAAAAAAGGAGGAGAAAGCCAAAGTATGAATGAGAGACCATAGATGGAAGTAAAAGAGAGAAGAGGAGGAGGCAGTGTCTCTGAGCAGTTGATGAAGGAGATGAGCTTGTGTCCCTTTGTGGGAACAACAGTCAAGGCCTGCTCTAATTGTCTTGGTCCTTTCAGATTTCACTCCACTTCCTCTGTCACCATCCTTCAAGATAATTCCAAAACCCGACACACCGAGTTCTCTCATGGCTGCGAGTTCAAACTGTGTGAAACTGTGAGCCAGAGCAGTCTCTGCATGTATAAAATTTGTATAAGTAATTGTATAAGTTGTATAAGTGTATAAGTAGATAAGTCATGGGGGAGAAGATGATTGATGGTGCTTCGTGTTGGTGGTGGCTTTGGATCAGAGACAGTGGGGGAGTCGATCAAAATGTCTGGAGACAAAGATTTAAAGCACAGAGTCAAGACTTCTTAAGTCTTATGCACAAATTAATAGAAAGCAGAAATATTAATGATATATATATATGTGTGTGTGTGTGTGTGTGTGTGCTGTATAATTAAAGCTAGTAAAGCAATTTAGCACAAGTGATTCATTGGTAACTAGTTTTTATATTTCATTAAACAACTTCTTTAAACTTTGGATTGTAAAAAATAATTATTACATGTTGTTTTGTTGTCTATAGTTTTTTCTATAGTTAATTAACTAGTAGTGTTTTTGAATGAATCAGTTGAGCGAATGATTCAATGACTCACAAATAAAGACTTTTGTCTCATTGCTTAATGGATCAGTGTTTTTTGAATGAATTGGTTGAGTGAATGATTCAGTGACTCACAAATAAAGACCTTTGTTTCATTGTTTAATGGATCAGTGTTTTTTAAATGAACTGGTTGAGTGAATGATTGAATGACTCGCAAATGAAGACTTTTGTTTCATTGCTTAATGCAGAGGTTTTCAATTCCAGTCGTTAGAATAGAGCTATGTGAATATACTGTGTTCCGATTGACATGATCCCTACACAGTGTTCACTGCTCCCTACGCCCTGAGCAGGGGAAATCTGTTGAAGTTTACTTCACTTCGGAACATTTTTAACGATCCTGCTGAGCACTCCCAGAAGGGCAAATTACAAATACATTTATAAGGGAGACCCAGACCCAGTAACACACAAACCAAGAGGCTGACCACAAAAATATCCTCAAAAAGTGTTTATATAAGAAATGACATACAAAAACCCTCATAAAGACACAAACAACAAGTAAGCAAAAAGTCTGTTGCATAAATGTTCTCCTTTGCTTTCAGAATCAGTAAAGAATTACAAAAGAAAAGAGCTTATCTGTTCATTGTCCGTTAAGTAGTGCTCGGGGGCACCAGGACTGGAGTTGAAAACTGCTCACTTAATGGATCAATGTTTTTGAATGAATCAGTTGAGCAAATGACTCAAAAATAAAGACTTTTGTTTCATTGCTTAATGGATTAGTGTTTTTAAATGACTTGTCTGAGAGAATGATTCAGTGATTCACAAATAAAAACTCTCGTTTCATTCCTAAATGGATCAATATTTTTGAATGAATGAATTGAATGAATGATTCAATGACTCACAAAAAAAGTCTTTCGTTTCATTCCTAAATGTATCTGTTTTTTTGAAAGAATCGGTTGAGTGACTGATTTAGTGACTCACTCGATATACTGGATTGTGATGTAGAATAAAGTTATGGAATAGTTTTACTCTTTAAATCCTATAAAAAAATCCCCAAAAAAGCAGGCACTGCACTTCCCGAAATGAATACACATGGCACATGGTCAGTGTGTCTCCAGAAAAATATCATCACTTACTTTCTCAACTGCCCTTCAACCTAACATTGTGTTTCTAACCTCAACAAAAATTACTTTAACATAACTAAACAAACGGTTGCAGTGAAGGAAGCCATATAATCTCTATAGACGGAAGTCAGCCTTCATCACCATGGTGCTATTTACCTGTCATCTTGGAAACCCAGGGGTTTAGCCTCTGCAAATATCCTTCCAGAAGACCCTGTTGAAAACATTATAGGGTGCAGGTAACCAAACCACAGTATGGAAGTTCAAGTGTGGCTTTAAGGAGCAGTTATGGTTATGCCTGTGAAAGTATACTGTTATTTGAATCACTTGGTTTGTTTGTTTTAAGAGGACCACAAAGAAACAGCACAGCTCAACCGAGGGCTTTTCTTGGAAAGCATCATTTAATGTAAGTAAAACATATGAATCGTTATGTATGATTCACAGTGGGATATTAGTCTGAAAACAAATGAGAATGGAGACCAAGGATGGGAAAAGTGCTGTGACAAAGCACAAAGTGCTGTGAGTAATGTGTGTCAGAGAATATAAACCAGCACTAATAAGACAAATGGCTGATAACCTTAAATGCACTGTACTTTTCTGGATCATTTCAGGAGTCTTCAGTCCATTTAAAAAGAACCAAACTCAGACCCAAGAGTGAAATGAAGTCAGTTATCTTTGCAATTACTTTACCAATGACCTTGAAATTGGACTCAGACTTTAGGTCCATTTTAGGATGTTTTCACACTTGGTTCATATCAGGGGTCTCAGAGAAGTTCAAATGAATTGAATCTCCTTAAAGTTAACAAAACTGAGAGCTGAAATCTATTTTCTCACATTTAAAGACTCAAAATACAGGACTGTCAACTGTATTATGCTGCTGTGTGACGTTCACAATGTGCCGGGCTTTGAAAATGAGCTTGGATCTCATTTTAGTCTACTTCTAGTATTCGTGTAGCTCAAATAGTAGTGTATGATGCTCACAATACCAAGAAGATGGGTCTGAGTCACACTGAATGCATGCACTGATAATAAGTAGGCCTAGAATTGAATTCAGTGTTTTGATGGAGAAACACTTGTTGCGGAACCCTCATTACTGTAATATAATATCTAATGATTATCAGACTACATATTTCAGAACAGCTAATGGTGTTAAAGTGTGGTTAAGATCAGCTAATGCACCCTATTAAATTCAACAGTTAGTTTAAAAAAAATACTCCTATGCAGTTTGGATCATTTGCAGGTGTCTGCAATTACCGTATAAAGCCACAGGGATCCAGATATTGTTTTAAAAGTTTTTAACGTGTGAAAACTTTCATCGGCAGTTCGAGTTAAAAGTGAATGAGCTGAATTAGTTTTTCTCATGGAACATCTGCCCCACAGCAGGCTGAAGAGACTAGGGCTGCGTTTACACTTGGCATTAACATGCGATCACCGTGATCCGATCAAGCATATCGGATCGTCAGTCAATCAGAACACGGCACGTTTACATCAACTTACTTTTCTATCTGGATAACTGATCGGATCTGTCTTTCCCGCTCAATATTTAAATAAGTCTGCAGAGAATGACCAGGTGTAAAGTCAACCTGAAGTGGTGGGTTTTCTTTTGAAAAGCATTTTCAGTTGCAGGACATTTTACAAATCAAAGATAAGTGTAGGAGTCTCACTAGTCTCCACACGGGTGTTCTCCGTCTTTTTTTTCTGACAGTTCGGGAGAGAGGGGGCATCGTTTTGCGTGATGTTGACCTGCGAATACAGACATGATAGCTGGATTGCATTTACATAACACTGAGATCTGATCACAATGCGTCCTCGACTACCTCTGGACCAGGACACGCTGATTGGATAACATTCTGATCAGAAGTGTGTTTACACTTGTCTTTTCAATGTGTATGTGGACAACATCCAGATACAGGTCGCATGTTAATGCCAAGTGTAAACGCAGCCCTAGGATAGTGATTATTTTTGTGATGAAACTTCACATTAGTATTAGTCGGCAGAGAGGAACTCAAAGGGTCTTGGACACAGAGGGGTAGACAAAATAAATAAATAAATAAAATGATCAATTCAGATGACACTTTGCAACCTAAAGAGGATAGTGAAATGATGTTTGTAAACTTTCAGCATTCAAAAACAGGAAACAGTCATGCAGGCTCCATGCTCTCTTATAAACCAAATAAAACTCAATCACAGAGACACTACAGGAAGGCATTTTACATGAAAAAAAAAACAAAAAAAAAAACAAATTCACACGCTTTTATTTGTTTATAGTACTCTGGTGACAATTTGGCATTGTATTATTTTCAATATTTTTTATTATAACTAATTATTTTACATTTATTAATGTTAAATGAAAATAAATATTTAATTAATTATATAAAATCAAATAAAAATCATTTCAATTACTGATTATTATTATTATATTTTTTATATAATAATGTATTCATATTATTTAACATTACAATTAAGGGCCCGATCATACACCCGGCGCAAGGCATGGCGCAAGTGTTTTTGCTAGTTTCAGCCGGACGCAGTTCTCATTTTCCCGTCCTGCACAGTGTTGTTTAAATAGCAAATGCATTGCGCCCATTTGTGCGCCCATGGGCGTGCTGGTCTAAAAAAGAGGTGTGTTCAGGCTCATTGTTGGCGCGTTGCTATTTTGAGGAACTGAAAATAAACTACACCATAGACCAACTCAAACCTTGTGTAAAGTCTGGCGGAATATTTTTTCTTTGTTATTTAAAGAGCACGTTAGTAATATGCGCCTATAGGCGGGTGCACAACGTGTGTACACTTTACTTATCACACACACAGGGACACGCAGCAACACAAACATTTTTAAAAATGAAAAATTACATTCCGCCATTTAAATAGCGCAAGCACAACTTGCTTTTAAAGGGGATGGGAGATGAGACTCTGATTGGTTTATTGCACATTACGCCCAAAAAACACCCATTACTCATTAAGAGAATAGGGACAACCCGTTTAAACCATGTGGCAGGTGCGCAGCCGGTTTTCCTGCTGTTAAACTAGCAAAAGTGGATTTGGACACGCCCTGAGTGCACCTGCGCTGTGCGCTTCAGACCATGCGCTTAGATCGTTAAAATAGGGCCCTAATTGTACAAATTGCTGTAATATAACCCCAATCCCTGAAAAAGAAGGAAAACCTATTATTTATTTATTTATTGTTTTGTTTTTTTTTTACCGCTGATTGTTCATATTCTTGGATGTCCCCATACTGAATATTTCAATTTTAGTCAACTTCTAAACTGTCCCCAAATTGTATCATAAACCTAAAAACACATGCACCAATCTCTATGTTAATGCCTCCAAGAGCAAACGCACTTCCATTTACCACTGAGCAATCATGAAAATCTGACATTTTAAACAAACATACAGCACATGTACCTACACCAATTGTTTGGACATCTTCCCACACATGCTTGGCATGCTTATGGGAATGCTTGCTCCTAAGTATAAATGTTCAAATCAGTGGAATGTTAAAAATGGTCTCGTTTATATGCCTTCGGCAAATGGCAAGGCTTGTGTTATGTAGCCATTTCCCAATGCCACACGACAAAGCGTTTACAAATTGCCTTTGAGTAAGTGGAATGCAATAAAAAAGGTTCTGTGCTTGATTCATACAAAGCATCTGGAGTGCTAAGGAGAGTTCTGATTGAACTGCATAATGCACAGTGCTTAACATTAGTGCCTCAAGACCCTTCAGACTCTTCAGCAGATGATGGCTTTTCTATAGTACTCAAACATTTGCAGAAAAACATACATACCCATGCACACTATTTAGTTCTGATCCAGCAATGTTTGTTTAAAACGGACTTTCAGGCACACTTAGGACTGGCCCAAAACTCTTGAAAATAATGCAATCGCTTTCTGGGAAATAACGGCTGTGTCCAAAGGTGTTTACATACTGTAAAATACATGAATGTTTGAGCTGAAAAAAAAAGGGTGACAGTAAAACATGACGCACAATGCGGTTTTTGTTGTTCCTTATACATTCATGACTGCAACATCACGTCAAGGAAAAAATTCCACCGTTGATACCGTAACTACACCATCTCTCGCATTTTTCTATTGTTATTAGGTGAGCAACCTTAACATTTTCAAATTAAATTTATGCAAATTTAAAGCACAAATGACATAGAATCATGAGAATTTATTAAATTACAGTGCATTTAAAATTAACAAAAGATCACCCAATATCATTTTTCCATCTGTGTTTGGATTATTGCAGAAAATAAGCTCTGTGACCAACAAACATTTATGATTCTTAAGCCATTGAGGAATTAGAGAGTGAAGAATATTTCTTCTGGATATGTTCTAATATCTTTCTAACTATTAATATTGTTAAAATTCGACATTGTTTATTGTATAATTATGCTATGGTTAATGTTTAAGGGATAGTTCACCCAAAAATTTAAATTTTGTCATTAATTGCTCGTTCCAAACACTTGCTTAAGGGTTTGGAACGACATAATGATTTAAATACTTTAAATACCCTTTAAATACTGATAATATTGTTTTCTATTTGTCTTATAGAACCAAACGCACACACTTGCATATTTTAATGGAAATAAATTCTCAGTCAACGCAAAAAGCATCTTTGTTGCGTATCACAGTGATTCATTTCACTACAGAACATGAGTAGATGAATTTACCTGTTCGATGTGACAACATTTAATGTTAACACAACCTCTATAGTCCTATTTAACAACCACCTTTATCAAGACAAGTAAAAGCTTTGAAAAAAAATCACAAGGGGTATTATTGATGTATTTTATGTGAATAAAAAGTGAAAGAATCTTGAGCTTGTGTTAAGCAGACCTTATTCCATGCATTTAACCAACAACCCCTTGACTATTGGCGAATGTGAATCTTGTTTCAGGTTTTGGCCTACGAAAACACCTCATCCCTGCAGTGCTCCACAGGGGTTAGTCAGATAAAGTGGGTAGTTTTAGTCACGTGATCTTACCTTGGCAGCTTCAGTGAAGGCCTTTAGTGTAGAAAACAACATATGCTTCCTTCATAAGATTAAACATTACTATTGTTTTTGTAAAGCACTGGTTTGTAAAGCAATGACATTATCATGGCAACCGTATCCATCTGACTAGCAGAATCAAACATTCAAATCAATATTTATTCTAAACAAAAAAGGGATAAAAGACATGTAATTCATCACATAATCCAGATTTGAGTCGCGTACAGGCATCCGTGTCATGAGTTGATGGAATCAATGCGCCGTTCTAACAATCTCTGATACTAAATCTGTTCAATTGGCAACACATCAAGCATTCTCACCTGTTAAGCTTACAAACAGTTTCTTCAATGCCATTTATTAAGGCTTCACTTGGCAGATGTTCTTGCAGGTTCCAGCCTGTTGTTATTACTGAAGCGATGGCAACTATATGAATATTTACCTTCTCCGGTGTCCCTGCTCAGTTTACATTTGTACAGTGATTAATGTGGAGTCGTTCTAGATGGATCAAAACTAATTTATCAGTTGAGTATGAAAAGGTAGTGGACACTGAACTGGAAATATATCAAGATTGATTGCGAAGCGATGATTAAAAAGCCATACGTGCCGCTTATACATCCTGTCTGCCGTATAAACACGGGCCCTGGGGCTGCGAATACGTGAGGAGAGGATGAGATAATCATCCACAAGTCTGAGCCGAGTTCATAAGTCAGACATAAAGTGAGGCTGACATTGATCATGGCTATATTTAGCAACACAGACAGGTATTTGTAGGTTTGTGGGGTGGGGAGCAGATGATCTGTTTTGGGAGTGTTCTTCTGTCAGACCCGGTGCACGTAATCACTGTGACTCAGTAAAATCCACCCCATGATTGTCTGAATGCCCACTTAAGGAGAAATAAATATCCATCTTCATTCCTCCGTGACGCGACGTCTTTTGTTTTGTAATCAACCTTTGTTAGGAATAGCCCATCTGAATATTAAAATGTCACAATACGGAAAGAGCACAGTGACAGAGCTCATAAAAATTTCCACCACAGACAAAACAGATGGAGTCATGCGCACAAATGTAAACAAACATTTAGTCTGAAATCATCCGAGACACTACACTGTGCTGGTGTGGTGTGCTGCGTGAAAGGTCTTGCTTCAGCCCTTTTTTCATGATTCATCTACTCGCTGTATAAATATTGCTATAAAGGCATATCAGATGTTATGAACGCCCCAATAAGCCCATAATAACCTTTAAGGATTTAAACATACGCACTTGCGCATTCTCGAAAAGCCACAAATGGCATCTCTTTAATATCTCAACTGTTTCCCATGTCAGCAGTGAGATAAAATAGAGTTTACTTTAGGAATCTCAAATGCCTTCTTTAGAATTTCTAAAGAGATCTTTCTCAAAAGAGAATAAGTAGGAAATTTTAAAATAAACACAAACGGTAACACTTTAGATTAGAGAACACACGCATATTACTAAGTTGTTTATTTCTACTTACAAAGCACATACTAACACATGACCATATTATAGTTCCCCACCCAACTAAATAACTATCAATAAGCAGCAAATTAGGAGATCATTGAGGGAAGAAAAAAAAACCTAGTGAATATGTGCTTAAGTGCACATCTGTAATTACTAATATATGAATGAATGAGGCATTTGTGTGTATATAAATATATTTATATACATGACACACAAGTTTAAATGGAAATGATATTTTAAGTATTTTAGTTACAAGAATAAATGAATGTCAGTATCAGAAGTACACTTTAACCATATTTCAAAGAAAATAAGTGAAATTACACATAAAGATGTACTTAAGTCCTACTTAACCAGGTCAAACAAGCACTCTAAAGTTCAGCTAATAGCATTTAATATACATTTAAACTATATGTGACCCTGGAGCACAAAAGCAGTGTTAAGTCTCTGGGGTATATTTGTTGCAATATCCAAAAATACATTGTATGTGTCAGAATTATTGATTTTTCTTTTATGCCAAAAATCATTAGGATATTAAGTAAAGATCATGTTCCATGAAGATATTTTGTAAATTTCCTACTGTAAATATATTAAAACTTAATTTTTGATTAGTAATATGCATTGTTAAGAACTTAATTTGGACAACTTTAAAGGCGATTCCATATTTTCAAATAGTTGTATCTCGGCTAAATATTATCCTGTCCTAACAAACCATACATCAGTGGAAAGCTTATTTATTCAGTTTTTCACTTTCTAATTAATTGGTCAAATTGACCCTTATGACTGTTTTTGTGGTCCAGGGTTACATATTACAATATCATTTAATTGCAATTATCATGCAGTTATAAGTGCCCAGAAACATACATTAAGATATTTTATATAAAGATATATTAAGTATATTTTTTAAAAGTATAGTCTTTTAAAGATATGCTATAGGGTCCATTAAGTCTCCTGAGCTGGGAAAATGTTTATACTCTGGGCTCCCAGCAAAGCATAAAGACTCTGAGACAGCGCCACCTTGTGTTTAAACAGAACCCTATTCCAAACACACGGGTCAATATCTAAACACGCATAAAAAAGAGAGAGCATCAGGGTTATTAGAGAGACTTACATGAATAACATGGCTGTTGGAAATAATGCTCATGAGTCATCATGACAGGGAAACCCCAAACTGTCATACAGCGATTTGACTGGATACATCTGGATTCAGACTATTAATCATTAATGTCGTCATGGCAAGAAAACAAAACAATCATGCCAGACCATAAAACGATGGATCGCTCTTGGAGCGGCGTGTCTTTACCTGCTCAAACCAGGTGCTAAAACAGAGGTTTTTAATATCATTTTATATTCATACATGATACATACTGTCTGATTCTATGACTAAATACCATCGCATTCTGGATCTAAAAAATCACGAATAAACCAACACTGCTGGACAATCATCAATGACCAGGTATAAAAACCAAAAAGTCAGAGACTTGATTGGGAATCTGTTTAAGCTCTAACAATACCATATTATAACTGATAAAATGTGTTATTCAAGGGCCATAAAACATGTTTTATATTTGCGACTCTTCTGACTGAACGCTCACATCAGATGCCTGCTTGGAAGCCCATCTCTAGAAGATTGGTGTTTACAATACTGCACCATTCCCAGGCAGAACAATGTGCTTCTTGTGAACAGAGATCCTTTAATAAAGGCCACATTGAGAAAGCAAATACTGGCCAAAGAAACTCAATGTTATCCTATCTATAACTGATGATACTTTGGAGACCATAAAGAAGAAACATTTGTTTTCATAGGTTTATCACACAGCTTCTTGAAAGCTGCTTTCCCTTGTGAAAAAGTAGTACACTTTATAGTTTAAGGATAAAATCAACTCATAAAATTAAATATGTATTATTTTTTAATATTTACAATAATAAATCTATTGTTGGCAATTAAAATGCAAAAATGTATATACATACAGTATATGAAATTAGTTGAGCTTAAGAGCGTTTAACTCACTTAAGTAGTGCAACTTTGTCATTTCATACAGTAATTACTTCTATTGCCTTTGAAATATGCTTTAATGTTTTAAACTGCAGTTAGATGAAAATGTATTAGTTTAAACATATTTAATCAATTAACTGAACTTGTGCTTTTTAACCACTTACTGTAAATAGGACTTAAGTACATCTGTATATGCATTTTCCTAATTACTTCTATTATCTTTGAAAAAAGATAATACTTTACTTGAAGCCTTTATGTATAATGCATTGAAGAGTTAAAAAAGGGTACAGTACATTATAACTATTCATAACGTGCACTGCAATACATTATGCCTTGTAAATAATTATAACCAAATTTAAAATGCACAGTGTAACAATGAATAGATAAGTGTAATGTATTAACTGTGGTTGCAATTATTCATGAGGTCCTACAATGCATTAGCCTATAAGGTGCACAAAAACAGTAAAAATACTGCGCAATGCATTAATATGAAGGAATTTTCTTTATTGATTTTTTACAGGTGTTTTACCTGTATTTTGAATTTTGCATTGCATTGTGTTTTATTGTATATATATATATATATATATATATATATATATATATACACACACACACACACACACACACACACACACACACACACACACACACACACACACACACAATACACAGACACACACACACACACACACACATATATATATACACTAACTTATTTTGTCAAAGTAACTTGTACTATGAAATAAATTCAAAATCATAATCTTAAAATGATAATCAATATGTTACAAGTGCTTTAGTATGTTAGTCAATACATCAAAATAAGTCTACTTCTCCATTTTTCACTTAAGTGTCATTTTATTTCAGTATTATTATTTTTTCTGCAAGTATATATATATTTTTTAAATATACTATTAAGATTTGAAGTACACTGCAAGTGCACAATTAAGCACCGTTCTTATTTACAAGTGTTAAATTATGTTCAAGTATCCAATTAAGACACATCAGTCCCATTCTTCTTCAATATTCATTAAGTTGCAAACAACTAATTGGGAAGGCTAAAAAGGTACTTAAAAAAACTTGCAGATCAAAGCCTCTGAATGACTGTACTGTTGGCCGATAAATGGATGAGATCATTTTTATCATAAAATGAAGATGTTTACCACTGTATTCATTGAGGCAGCTCACTTCACCATTAACATGTAAACCAACAGAATGAGGCGGATGGCGTTATGGTGCTCGGCCTCCTCAAGATCGTTTTAAGCATCCAGTGAATCGTGTAAGCTACATGATATGGCCAAGATGGTTCACTTTTTATGTAACCCCCTTATTTGTTGTGCTCTAAATCCCAGGTCTTTAAATGTCTAGACTTCACAGAGAGAGAGTCGAGAGCTCTGATGAGGGTCGACTTCTGAGAAACTCCTCAAACTTCAGACCTCAGGCTCTGGTCACACTGACTGACTTCCTAAATCTCACTACTCCCAAACTAACAGAGCAATGTAAACAAACGGAGCTCATTTCTGAAGATGAAAAGAAACTCACCGTGCATGTCGTGAAATGCGAGGCAGACTCTGAAAGTGGGATTTTCGCTATTATTATTGTTAAAAAAAACGAACAGTTTCCTAACTGCTAGAGGCAACATTTGAATGCAATTTGCTGTTTCGAAGGACTAACTATTAGCGGTAACATCGTCAACAACACATGCCCCGCTGTGGACCACTATCCCAGTAAACATCTATCATTAACCAGATGTCAGATGGGTTTTGTTCATTTGCGATCTTTTGGTATTGTGTTGTGATGTTTCAAAGCCAGTCTTTCCATGGTGTAAGCTGTTGAATGATCCACAATTTAAACAAGACTTAAAAAAGGGAAGTGGCCAAACCGCACCGAGGATTGAATTCAGTTTGTTTTTATTGTGTTAGTCCTTTCAATGAGTACATCCTTCTGGGACAAGAGTTGTGTGCATTTCATTACCTCATGAAAAAGAGATCGATCTTTCTGAAGCTGCACGGGGAAATAAAAAGTTGGAGTATGTGACTGGATACACCTATAATTCACAAAGGTTATGCTGTCAGGCAACACACCCTCAGTTTCCGATACACGAGTGCGTGTTAAGGACTGATTCGTCAAGAAATTGCCCAACTGAGTCGATTCCTTTACATGAACTGTTTGATTTGAATCGGAACAAATGATTTACATGCATATTGGATTGATTCATGTTTGTTAACTCACCGATTCAGTAATTCAGTGACATCTAACTCAAAATGAGTCAAGAACTGGTGAATTTGTATATTGCATATAATATTAATTTTTAGTTTTAGTTACAGTGTTTGTATTTTAATAAATATGTCCTTAAATGTAACTTTTTATAACAATTTTTCATACCTGAGGTTTGCATTTACATGCATCTAATGATCCATTTCATTTCACTTAAATTATTAACACTTAAAATGTTTTTATAGACATGTAGACATGACATGTTTTTTGCACTACACTTTTTGGACTATAAATCTCAACAATCATAACATGCAATATTACAATCAACTGTGAACAGTTTATTTTATAGACTTAACTTGGTCTGATTTGAGCTCAAATGCATAGCATGCTGGGTAACCAGCACTACCACAATATTTTGCAGTAGCAATCATTAATATTAGTCCATTTCGCCTTATGTGAATTTGCATATAATTTTAGCTTCCAAAGATTTCAGTTGATGATAATGTGCAAAATGACAAAAGAAATAAATAAATAAATAATAATAATTCTTAATTTTACTCAAATATTATGCAATGGTTAATATGTAATAATATCAGCATAAACAGAATTAGAATGCAAAAAAAAAAAATAGAGCATATGATTTAAAATATTAATAATATAGGTATGTTGTAGGATTAAGAGTTTTAAAATATGGTCGTGGAGATAAAGGCTGTCACACTACGCTGCTGGAAGGAACACAGAGCCGAGGATAATCGAAATAGTCTTTATTATTTTCAACAAAGGGGTAAATCCGACATGGAGAACAGGAGGAAGACACATGCATGGAACTGGTAGACCCAACAAAACTGAACTGAAAGACTGGGGCTTTTAAACTCAGGATAATGAGGTAACTAAGGAGACACACCTGAGATGACAATCAAGGTGAGTCAGAAACTGGGACACAGGGGCAAAAACAAATAAACAGAAGTCCATAGTTCTGACATAACACCGCCTCCAGAAAGATGCATGCTCGCCCCGTAGTAACAACGGGGGGGGGTGGGGGGGTGGGGGGGTGGGGGTGGGGGGGGGCAAGGAGGAGGTTCCAGTGGAGGACGGGTGGAGCCGACGGTGGGAGGAGCCATGGAGGAGGAATGGCCGCCAACTCCAGGGGGCCGACCAATGGCGGCGAGCAGGTGGAGGAGGAGCCCGAGGCGGAGACGGAGAGCCAACGAGCCAGGTGGATGCCGAGGATCTGGGGGGCCAGGGTGGAGCTGAGGGCTCTGGAGACCGAAGAGGAGGCGGAGATCCAGAGATCTGCGGCAGAGCCAGAGCAACTGAGGACCAGGGAGAAGCTGGCGGGAGGAAGGAGCCCAACGGAGCTGGTGGGATTTTCGAGGAGGGGGCACTGGAGGACAGTTTCTAGGAGCAGACACTGGAGGACACTTTCTAGGAGCAGGCACTGGAGAATTGGAAGCTCCCTCAGGGCTGGATGAGGAAACCAAGGACGAAGCAAGGCTGGACGAGACCAGCGGAGAAGACGGAGAGAGGAGAGGGGGCAGTTCAATCTCCAGTTCAGATTCCCAGTCTATAAGATCCACCTACTCATTTTGGCCCTTTTGCCGTTCCATAGTCCGCTCACTCTCACCTGCGATGCAGGGGGCGGAGCTCCACTCTGCGCTCACAATGTCCACGGCTCTCTCCCTTGCAGTGGGCACTGTAGCCGGCTCTCGAACCTGGTCTGATAGGTTGGGCTCTGACTCGCGGATCGCACGGGAAATGGATCTCTGTAATCGGGGGGGGCTTGGGCTTATGCTCCGTACCACTAGGAGATGGTGGCCTGGGCTCTGGGTCGGGAGTGGCACTGGCGATCAATCCTTGGGAACCGGCGGAGAACGGAGATCCATTTCCCGCCAGTGTCCACTCCACAAAGGTGATGAATTCCACTCGGGGCCATCTTCGGACAACGGCGCTCTGCACGCTGTGTTGAAGCTGGCGTCAAAGAATGCGCAGAACGCGTCGTCCAAGTAGGTGGTGAGATGGGCGATAGCCAGAAACAGTCTGGTATGACCCTTGAGCGAATTTTCCCCCTGCTCCAGCAGGAGGAGGATGAACTCAGGGCGAAGGAGGGGATCCATACACACAACGGAAAGAAAAAATTGAGGAAATAATGGAAAACAAACAGAGGGGAGACACGCAATAAACTGTTATTCGGTCGGGTCTTCTGTCACACTACGCTGCCGGAAGGAACGCAGAGCCGCGGAAAATCGAATGAGTCTTTGTTAATCCAACACAGGGGTAAATCCAACGTGGAGTACAGGAGGAAGACACATGCATAAAACTGGTAGACCCGACAAAACTGAAAGACTGGGGCTTTTGAACTCAGGATAATGAGGTAACTAAGGAGACACACCTTGGATGAAATCAACAATCAAGGAGAGACAGAAACTGGGTCAAATGGGGCAAAAATACATACAGAGAAGTCCATAGTTCTGACAAAGGCATTAATATGTCCTTCATAACTATTAAATAAACAGTCAATATGCTAGTAATATGCATGCTATTAAGCAGCAACTAGTTAATAGTGAGAACTGTTACCATTGTTATTATTATTATTATTATTATTGCCATTATGTTTCTCTCTGGAATACTTTATTCTCATTAGCCAATCATGGCATTCTGCATTTAAATATTTTTGTACAATGACTGCCAAACTTTATAAACTCTATAATGTCTCATGCAGCTGATTTCAGCTAGTTTAATGTCTCTTGAATCACTCTGAATAAATCTGCACTTTCTTTTTTCACGCTTAATGATATAATTCCAGTTCCAATCAATATTTCATGTCCATTTAGTTTATTTATTTGGTAGGTAGCCGAGGTGATGTACAGTCAGCCAGTCATTATCACAAAATTAAAAACCCTTCAGGGTGTATTTTCAACATGTAACCCTGATAGTCTCAAACATCAATCTGTTAAATTTAGGATAACATTACATCAGTCCCAGTGAATAATTGAGCACAAAAGTGACCGCTCACTTTATCAGTGGTCTCGGTTCAAGTATTTTCCCCATTCATTTTCTCCATAGGCATTTTACAAATTCTTCAAAGAGGAGTCATGTAGCACAGCAACCAGCTTTGAGATGAATCACAACATTACAGAACATTTCAATCAAAACATTGCAACATTTGAAGCAAAAAACATTACGTAATGTGAACTGTCTCAGACATATGTATACATAATCATTTAAAAAATCAATTTCTTTCTAAAGAAAATCAATACATTTAACGTTCAGTCCTCTGCTCTGAATAGTAGGACACTGTAAGTTGTGCTTTCAGAGGCTTGTGCTTTCCAAAGGCATCTAAATTAGCAATTTAGCTCCCCTCCCCTCCCCTCCCCAACCACAAAACACAACTACCCAGCATCATCTTATAATTACTAATGATTTGAGGGAAAATGCACTGTTTGTTCTTTCCAGGTCTCCATGAAACAAATAATTCTCCATGGTTTACAGATCTTGCTACCTGCCTAGTCCCACTATGTGAAGCAATAAACCATACGCTCCATCCAGACGCATTATAGACTCAAACACGTTCAAGCATTGAAAGCTAAGTTGGCAGCCTAATTTCTTGCATTTACTTTAACGTGGCACTTGACATTACAAAATGACCCTTCGTCCCTCAGCTGAACCCATTTTAAATGTTATTTGGTGAATTAAAGGGGCAATTCTTTCTCTGTGTTTCTTAGAGATGTCTAAGCAGGCTTCTTCGAGAGCCTCTCTGAGTTTGCAAATCACCGTGCAAAGCCTGCAAGAGACAAGTGAGATTTCAGAAACTGTTGTGTGTTAGTATAAGGTCCGAATTTTGAAGTGGCACGGCAAAGAGTTGTAGGCCGTGAGGTCAAAGTGGAGGGAGAATGTTTGAATGTTAAAACAGTTGATGTTCCCTAAACATAATTGAAAATGTTTATGTTTTCTCTTTCTCATACACTTTGCCACTTTCTACATTTCAGTCTACACTTGAGAGGCGTTTAAAAGTCCAACTCGTTTCTTCAAATGGGCTCTTTTAAAGGGTTAGTTCACCAAAAAATTTAAATTCATCCATATTTTACTCACCCTCAAAGCATCCTAGGTGTATGTGACTTTCTTCTTTCATACGAATCCAAGCGGAGTGATATTAAAATTGTCCTTGCTCTTCCAAGCCTTACAATGGGGGTAAGCTGTTGGGACGCGAAAGACGTACTGTATGCGCCGCGTGCCTCTGGGAAATGTAGGAGACAGGAGACAACAAAGTTTCCTTACTTTAGGAAAGGAACAACAGTCTCCTCTTGGCTTATATCAAAATCCTCCAACGGTTTTCTTTAAAAAATCTCGTTTTGTGCTTCTAATTCGTGACCGCTGTTTTTGTTCTCTCTCCGTGCTCGTCACTAACCACACAGCGCTGACTTACTATGTCATCCGCCTGCACGTCTTCCGCGTCCCACAGTCAGCAGATGTGAGAAAAAGTGTTTATTACATTTGAAATCTGGATATTTATCATGGATTCGCTACAGTGGGCCTTTATTCACCCCCCGGAGCCTTGTGAGGGACGTTTTATTACAGATGCGCGCACTTTATTTCAAGTTTTTCTGAACTGTTGACAACAAACACCGGCATACCCCACTGAAAGGCTTGGAAAAGCAAGGACAATTTTTAATATCACTCCGATTGGATTTGTCTGAGAGAGGAAAGTCACATTTTTGGGTGAACTAACCCTTTAAGGAGTTTCAATAGACTGGTAACAACAACAATTATAACAATTTAGTTTAAGGACCAATTCTCACTATTAACCATAGACTGTATAAAAACCGTGATGTCACCCGTAGATTTGTAAAGAGCGTTTTTGTAGCTCAAATTGGGCGGAGTGGGCTGTCGCCAATTTGGCAGCACGTCACCGCGCATCACTTCTGGATAATTGTAAATGGGCAAAGATGCAGGAGCTGGTTGTTGAGAAAACACCCACCTAGCTCGACAGCAGTGTCAGCAGCGGCAATCCACCTGTCACTCAAATGGCACCACCCTTAATTATGCAGAACTTTAAGATTTAATATCATTTAAATGGATGAGTTATAAAAAAAAATTCATCCCCCCTCACAGATGTCATGAAGGGCAAAATGAGCTATATAGACCAAAACCACTTTTTTTTCTGCTGTAAAGTTGGGCATTTTAACATGGGGAGTCTATGAGACTGACTCCCTTTTGGAGCCTCTAGCGGCCAGTCGATGAATTGCAGTTTTAGTCACTTCCTTGTTGGCTTCACGAGAGAGAGCGGGAGGTTGCTGTTTGCTATTAACCCTCTGGAGTCGATGCCCGCGTATACGCGTGTTGAGGCATTTTCTCCTGATAACCCCGAAAAGAACTTAAATTACACTTCCAGTTTTGATCGTACAGATAGGAGCAATACATGAATCGAATCTGTAAAGGGTCTACTTTTATTTGTATAGAGACATAATAACAACAAAACTTTGTGCATTTATAAAATAAAGAAAACAAATAAGGTGCGCTGTCTGCAGCCTTGGTCTGCGGTGATCTTTATTTAGAAACGCGTCATTAAAATGAACTGTAACTCAGTGAATACTCAACACAGAAACATGAGAGATATATCTATAGAAGGCTTGACATGTCTACTTTTAAACTAAGCAAGTGCTACCAAAAACAAATATTCTGTGATAAAGTAATCCATATGAAAACAATGCGATGTCCGTCTTTCACGTCTCCCTTCATTATATTTAATGCGACCATGCCCCCACGCCGAGCGCGCTGTTAAAATTATAATCTTGAAGCTCACGCGGGTAACCGCCCTCATCAGAGCAAACGAAGCAGCGAGACTGTACTTCACATTTTTTAAATGTTACTGTTCGCTTCGCACTGAGAGGAATAAGACATAATTCACCTCAATAAGAACGCTAAGAGGAATAAGATTTGGATTACCTCAGAAAGAAGAACGAAGCGGCTGTCTTTTTTATTATTAATCTAACGTTACTTCTATTAGTTTTCATATAACTTGTATACATTTTAATAGGTAGACTTTTTCCAAACTATAATTCCTGACTAAATGTATAATCAGGTGAAACATTATGAAGTTTCATTTACATCATCTCAATGTTTCACGATGCCAGGATGTTTTTTTTTTTTATCCATTTTTTTTTATGTTCCATAACATAGACAGCAATACAATAAAAAAGTAATACGAGTTATAATGTTGCTAGCTTAATGTCAGTAAGAATGATTAGACAAAACTTTACTGTGATTGGCTATTCTGTGTTCACAAATATAGCCATATATGTTTATAATTAGATATATTGTATAGGCCTTCATACAAAGCATGCTTAAGCTTCTGTTCATCAATATCTGCTCTGGTGTAAATATTTTTAATGTGTTATACCCTGTCATTGGTGTTTGCAATCTTCTGAGGTAAAAAAAAAAGTGTATCAAGTAAGCTGTAAATATCACTGACAATAAATGTTCTATGTGGTAATTGTGTTATTTTTTTTCCTATAAATTACTAATAGTATCAGTGACCATCACAATAATGTTAATAATGCAGTTTATTTGCGTAAACAGGATGCTTACTTTTTTATTTCAGATTAATAATAACCTGTTGCAAAGCGAGCCAATGCAAATAAGCAGCCCACTCAGGAACCTGGAACACAGTGGAACACACACACTAGCTGCTTATTAGCATGCATACTAGCATACTGACTGTTTATTAGTAGCTATAAAACACATATCAATGCCTTATTCTGCATTACCATGTTTTAGATCCCTTAATCCTACCCTATGCTTAAACTTAACTACCTTACTTACTATTAATAAGCAGCAAATTAGAAGTTTATTGAGGCAAATGTCGTAGTTAATAGTTAGTTAATAGCGGGAATTGGTCCCCAAACTAAAGTGTGACCATAATGAGGAAGGATGACTCTGGCAAATACTCTATATCTTATTCTCTCACATGTACACAACACAGGATGTATAAATATAGATATAGATGCTGGTTCCTGGAATCACTAGCCAGAGCAAAACCAGATCTGACAGGTGAAAAACCAGAGGAAGGTTTGCAAGCTCATGGACACCTACACAGACATACAGACCAAACAAACACAACAGAGATGGGGGGTGGGGGGAGTGAGAGGGCTACAAGCTCTTCCAATTGAAAACTTTATAAGATGAGTGTCTAATCAAAGATGAAAGCCTACGGGTTGTGACGCACATGAGCAAAACAAAGCCAAAAGCAATTGGATGGAATTGAACAATGAAATCTAGTTACAAGTCAATTACACCTGTTCCCGGGTGACGATATCTTTGAATAACGGCAAAGAAGCACTTTCATCTTGTGACGCATTTCCCTGGTAATAAAAAAATCTTTTTTTATTATTATTTTTTTTTTGCTTTCAATGACACTTATGAACAATTTGATGCTCATTATTATATGAAACGTCACCTACAAAGGTAAAATAAATTGTCTTTATATGATGCTCACTTCATGTACACCGGAATTCTGCTCTTTGATGACTCAATTTATGCATTTGATATACACTTTTTTTTTTTTTTTTTGGAGCACAACCGCAGAGGTGTAGCATGTCAACTAGTGCCAAATTTCTCACTACCTAGTATTTCCTTATTTTCTTACTGAAGACTGCAGTCTTTTTGTTGATAAATGGTGAACATGGCAGGCATGATCTCCCTTAGGTCCTGTTGGGCCATGGAGTAAATGCAGGTGCTGATATTTTGACTGTCTCCATGTCTGTGTTTCGAAGAACATTGATGTGGAGATACAGAACGTCTGGAAGCTTATGTCGACAGTTGGGCAGCACCGCTGCCATAAAATATGTTTAGCAAATCTTGAGCGACATGGGTTAGGGTCAGAAAAGGGGACTGCATACTCTGTATACTTGTTTCTGGGTATTTAGGTGTGTGGTCTCTTGTGTGCAATAGCTTACAAATAGCCTCAAAGCCAATATAATATTTATTTATAAGCAATAACACTTTCTGCACATTCACTTCTTTGCAAACCCATTGAAGAATCCAGTTGCGGACCTGTGATGAAATGCAGTATTAAAAAAAATATATTTTTCTAACAAATACAGGCAGGGAAGAGGCAAAGAAAAGCAGCTCTCTATTCATTAAAAATGTCAAGACAGTGACGAAGTGTGTGCGTCGAAATAAATGCCAAGGTCTAAAATATCAGGCTTCTTGGAAGCTCTTCACACCTGTATTGCCGCTATCTTTGGTTTGAGAGGTCAAAAGGGTGCAAATCCTTCATCTTTGTGATTCATAGTCCCCCTTAGCCCACTTTCATCACTAGGCGAAAATGAACAACAATACATGAAGAGCTTGATTTTCTGGTCTTTCCACATTTATTTGTGCCACGCTACTGTCAGTGAAATCAAGCAGTTCTTTTTATCTACCTTTTACATTTGCTCGTATATTTCACACTTCGTATAACCTCGCAGTATCACCTCCTTCTCTTTGCTCTGTCAGTTTGTTTGGGCTTTGTGTACATGTGAGGATGCACCCATCTAGAAAGATCTTCTATGTGCACGCATGCGTGTACGTGCCGCTGTGTGCATCCGTGCCAGTATCAATGTATACCGGCCAATGAACCCGTTCACCCTGCTCTATCTTGCTTGCACTATATTGGTTACACTGACAGGAAGCATAACTCATCCTATTCTCTTCTATTGTATAGCCAGCGGTGTGGAAGCTCTTCCATGACAGCCGTTCTCCAGCTAATTAGCTAATTAGACAAGTCGCATAGGTCGGCCACACTGATTTGAATGATTTCCATAGGGCTGAGACAAAGGCCATGCACAGAATGTGCTCTGGCTGTAAATTATCGAGCAGAGCTAAGCTGTAAGGCTTGTGTGTGTGGTTTCCATTTGTTAGACGCTGTGGACAGAGTGACAGATAAGTGTACAGTTGGTGCGTAATGAGGTAGGCTAAGAGAGCACGGCAGAGTCATAGCTAAATGGATCTCATTCATAACACACATATATAGATGTGGCCATGCCTAATTAATCCCTGTGCCAAACAGTGACTCGGCGTCAGTCAACCTTGACCAGAAAGAGCCATGAACCATTTATCATGGGGCCACTGATTGACTTCAGTGGAAGTGAAAAGGGCTCATAGTGTTTAATTTTAGACAGATTCAATGTTGGGCAAAGAGAAAGCCTTTGAATCCCATGCACTGACATTCTGGCTGTCCCTTCTGCATTAGGGATTCGATCCTCAGCTATAAACAGATTGCATGATTTCAGTACAAATGTCTTTGGACTTCTTGCACACTTATGGAAACTTATTGTGATAAAAGCACAGTTTCCCTTGCCACTTTGTTCCTCAATCTAGACTTTGGCAACCTTGCATGCTTGGTGAGCCTGTAACATACTCTGGCAAAAAGCAAATGTCATAAAGAATAAACAGTGAAATCTCTCTCACCTGAAGATATTAATCTACTCTTTGTGCAGTGCATAGTAATTTTGCAGAAGTGTTTATCCAATGCAACTTCCAGTGGACTTACAGGGGTAATCCCACTGGAGCAACCTGGGGTTAAGTGCTTTGTTCAAGGGTCCAGCAGTGATAGCTCATGGCTTGCTTCTTGTGGGAATCTAGCAACCTCCCAATTACCGACTGTAACAGAGTCAAGCTACCATTACAATGTACTACCCCCATTTAGTATTGCATTCTCAGAAAATGTAACAATTCCAAAAGCAATTAAACAAAAGAAAATCCCTTCCCAATGCATAGCCAAATATATCAGGAGATGAATCTCCCTGTTTGACACTAAGCTTGACTTGGACAGGTCTGGAAACCTTTGCCAAGTGCCAAATTGACAAGTGGCCCATCTGAGAATCACATTATTGGCCCTTGCTGTGCCGAGAAGCCGCACAAGAAGGAAGTGGACTTTACCACACACAGGAAACCATGTCAATAAAGTGTCACTGCTTTGATAGATGGAGATATGAATGGTGTTTGAGATTCTACTCTGACTGGAACAACAAGGTGAGTTGTTGTTCAGATCTTTAGTCAAGTTATCAAAATCCAATCTGAAAAAGTGACCTTGAGAGATTGGTCTTGATTGAAAAACATTCTGGTGTATGTCAGTATTCTGAAAAATAAGTGCAACAACCCCTCTCCATAAATATATCATGCTTTGACATTTGATGTTTTCGTAGAAAAGTACATTTTATTGCAGTAGCTGCTTGTGAGTTATCCTCCAAGTATTTGGTGAAAACAAAAAGGAGCCAAATGTGAACCTCGAGGAAAAACAACTGCAAGGACAGTTAGTATCAAAGGCATCAGGAGTGCAAAGGTAAAAACACAGAGATCCAGGAGATAGGTTCCATTCGTTGTACCAGAAGTAATAAAATTGCTCATAGGAAGTGTCAGTGTCTGACAGAATCACTTAGGCCCCTGCTGCCTTTTCCTCTGTTACTGTGCTCAGGGGGTGTCCAGTATACTTCCCATCTGGTCTTCCTTCTCTGATTGGAAAAACACACGCTCCCTTTGTGTTTTGCAGTTGTGTCAAAGGAAGCCCTACTCATTAGCTTCAGTGGACGATCAGGTATCAACTTTCAACCTTTCTTCTCTGACTTCATATGATCAGGCTGAAGAGCTAATTCAGACTTATCCTTCAGTTCCTGCTCTGGGTGTGACCTCGAGAGTTCGGCAATCACCTCATCAGCCACAAATTGGCTTTATGACCTTTGGAACAAACCAGTCAAGGACCCCATGACTGTATCTTGGCACCCTCCAATCATTTGCAAACCCAGCAGACGAATATTTGAATGGCTGCCGTTCTTACACACACTGAAGTGTGTGAGAAGTGTCAGCATGTGCGGCACTGGGACCTGGGACCACTGTCTATGATGTAACAAGGGGAGCGCTGCATTCTCTGGCCCAAGCAACAGGCCAAAGCAGCTGGACTGGGTGTTTAGACTGCAGCCTCTCCCCCTCCTCCAAGAACAATTTCCCACTCCGGTTCCACCCCTCATTTCCCACAGCTGCCAGTAAACAGAACACACCCATGGCAGGACTTCAGACACAGCGAACAGACAGTCGAACTTCCAGTCCTGGCTCACAAACACGTATACACACACACACACACACACACACACACACACACACACACACACATACACACGTGTGTGTGTGTGGGAGTGAGAGAATGGACAGTCATAGCTGCAGTTTGAGGTCTGGTCAGACACGGATCGTGGCAGTAAAACAGTCTATCTTTCCGCAGCATATGTAGAGGCGAAGCCGAAAGGAATAAGTTCTAGGCCACTAGGTAATTTATCATTCTCTAAAGCTACAGCACTTTTAAACTAATGTAAGCATGGGATATCTTCTCCATTAGTAGAGACAGTAGGGAATTTACACCGTTTACAGAAGACGTTGGAGGAATTTTTATGGAGCTGCCTTCAGAGACAATCTTCGGTAGATGGTGAGAGATGAGAAAGGTACAGGATTTGTTCAATAGCACTATTTACAACACCACATGAAAGACTTCAACACTTTCTGTTGTCCCATCCCAATTATCCCTAAACCCGAACCATTGTGCAGCATTTCCAATGAAGCATGCGGTAACCTAGCACGTGATTAAGTCCTACCTTGAAGTCGACAGGTAAATGAACTACTGATGAACTAAGCCACACACTCCCTCTAAGAGGAACATCACACATGGACTAAGTCACATCAGTCATGGAGACCACCCGGCTGAAGCAGCCGTCTTCTAAATGAATGATGACAAGCACAGGTAATTGGACATGTGTGGACTAAGTTAAGTGTCTCATCCAGGGGCCCACGTCGTGATGGATAGGAGAGGGTCTAAGGAAGAGTGCAGAACATGACAGACAATGTTTGGGGCTGTGAATTTGAACTCCCTAAAACAATCTGTCATTCCCGCCCAACCCCAGAGCCCAAAGCTGAACTCCCAGCTTCCTGGAGGTGCAGCCCAACATGTACAAACATTTTTGGATAAAGATACGTGATGAATTACTCTGGACACTTTCCATGTCCTCTGTCCATTCAAAATGTATAGAAAATAAATACTCTGTTTTATTTTTAGATGGTATTTAGGAGATACATACTGCATAACTTTGCGTGGTACGTAGGAGATAAATACTGCATATAAACAAACACTGACAAAAGTAGAGAAAGAGCTGCCACTGAAGACTGAGAACGATAAAGTCAATGGTTTCATTTCTTTTTAACTAAGTCAGCATTTTAGCCACACTAAAAATGACAAAATTGAAAGAACATGACATGAAAAATTGCCATTCTCTGGGAATCAAACCAATGACCTTGGGCTCCATGAACATCCTGACTTATTTGCATATAATGAAAGGTGGATTGTATATACTGCAAGTAACATTATATTGAAATGGGTCTGTTCACACATAAAAGAGGAAGGAAACGTTTCCTGGCTTGAACTCTCCAAATGCTTTGAATTTGCTTCCTACGTCTTCAGTTACATATCGGAAAAGGTCTTGGAGGTGTTGGCAAGGAAGGGTTAAGCATTACTAAAGTTTTTCTGCAAGATGAATTCCTCTTTTGAGGACATGGGCCCATTTAGCAATCAGACAAGAGCCCAAGGGAGCACCTGTGTACAATTCCATTCTGAAATAACAGTGATTCAGTCATATCCACTTTCTCCATGTGTGACAACACTGTGGCATTGGATGATCAAGTACAGCTGGAAAAATGTACAAGGAGTCTGTTTTTCTTCCACTCTATTATATATATATGCAAGACTTGTGACCAGATGTTCATGCCAGGGTCTTACTGAGGATCTGTGTGTGGTGGAGTTTTGGGCGTATGTTTGGCGTGCCATGCGTTATGGTGTTGACACTGGGGAAAAGCAAAAGGGTACAGTTTTCTGAGTAATAATCATGGGAAAAGCAGTGGACTTAAGTGTGAATTACATTCTATACCATGAATGTGATTTTACTGTGATCTTTCATATTCCAATGCAAGTCTGCTTGTGTCGGCTAAACATAGGGAGTTAAATGTCCTTGGGAGCCTGAACTACTCTGTGTAAAAAGCCATGTGACTTACAATATGACGTACACTTGTTTTCATATACCAAGACCAACACTGATGTCTAAACAGGAGTGGGTTTAATTCAACCAGAACCGATGTCAACACTCTCATGGGTCTTCTGTTATGGGAGAGAAGCGTGCAAGGAAGATTTCCAAAACATAGAAATGGTAAGTGTACAACAATAGAAGCAGTGCTGGGTAGATTACTTACCAAGTACAGTCTGTTCGTGATTATAAATTATGTGATTAAATTGCAGTCAGCAATGTAATTGCATTACTAATTTCATAATTTCAGGTAATCTATTCTGACTACATTTGCATTGCTTTTAGATTATTATATTTTTAATGAAAAAAGCATAAGAAAAATAAAATATTAAACTGTTGTCAACATAGTCAAATGCATTAAACATTACATTACTGCAGGGTTTCCCAAAAGGATCTGAGTTGATGAAAAGCTAGAAATTAATTAAATCACATACTGTAAAAGTCAAATTAAAATTTGAAATGTTTTATTTGATTACCTGTTAACATGTGAATGTTTTGTTAAATTCTTAAAATATAAACTTTAATTCTGGGCTATCCTTAGTTCATTTAAAAAAAAATGCATATATATATCACCCAGACATGCAGTCCCCTAGGGTGTATAGAGAGGTCAGAAGTCAAGTTGTTCTGCTTGCCAAACCAAGTGATGACCCCATAACCAGACGAGCAGGAAAAAGCCTCGCCAGAGAGGCTCGGGGGACAGGGGACCTTTTTATTGGAGGGGAAGTTTGTGGTATTTGTCTGAGTTCAGAATGACCAGTACAAGGGAGGATGCGAATATGCGCTCTGGGACAGCATGCAAAAGCCGGCGCAAAACAACATGCCTGTTTCATTAGACGATGAAGGGAGAAGCCACAATAAGGACGCAATGGATCTGAAAGGGAATGAAAAATACATGATTTAACTGGCAAGCCATGAAGGAAAAATCCTTCTCTGCAATTCATCTCTAGCAGGCAAGAGTTTTAAAGTGCACTAAACTAAATGCAAGACACTTGTTGGAGTGCTTGGAAGCCACAGGTATCGTGGAAATGGTCACGGTGGACAAAGCATGCCGATTTGCTTTGAAAAACAAAATTGGGTTTGTTTGGGTTTATTCAGGTTCTTTTCATCAGCAAGAGAGGTCGTCCTGAAGAAGAGAAACAATTTAACTGCACTTGAGCCTGTCAGAGGTTAACGTGTTTATGAGAGCCGCCGACGGTTCTCTGATTGGCTCAAGTGGAAACTTTATGAAGACTGACATAATCTTGTTGTGAGTTAATTTACTCAACTTGACTCATAATGGTCGATTGTCACAACCACACACAAAGAGTTTCCATGCTTATAAGCACTGGAATCTCTAAAGTTACATGATGACACGAGAGAAGGTCTTCGCTCAGTAGATCACATCCATATAAACACTTGATATCTGAATTGACTCTAACAGACCGCATCTAACGAGTGAACCATTCAGCTGCCTCTCATGAACTTTCTGGGAAGGAGTACACAAGGTTCAAAATGAACACCTGTCAAACAGAAAATGAAAGTGAAAATTGGCTTTGCCGAGTAAATAAAACAGCCAAAACATAAGGAACCATAACATGGTTTAAACTAGCCAAACTGTCAGAAAAACAGCCTGACTATTTGATGATGAAAGAAACGTGCAATTCAGAGATGCACACAGGCAACAAAATTAACAAAAGTGATTTCATATAGGCCTACATAGAAAGCATGCAAGTAAAGGGTCTACTTTAATGTTTCTAAAAATGAAACAACATATGTGACCCTGGAGCACAAAAGCAGTCTTATATTTGGGGTATATTTGTAGCAATAGCCAACAATACATTGTATGGGTCAAAATTATAAATTTTTCTTTTTATGCCAAAAATCATTAGGATATTAAGTAAAGATCATGTTGCATGAAGATATTTTGTAAATGTCCTACCACAAATATATCAAAACTATAAATTATTGTAATAATTATAAGTAATAATAATTAAGATTATTTATTTAGCTTTCAGATGATGTATAAATCTCAACTTCGAAAAATTGACCCTTATGACTGGTTTTGTGGTCCAGGGTCACATATTTATTCTTACCTTATTAAAATCTATAAGAGAATAAGTAATCATCCAAAATTGTATTATATTTTAAATGATCAAAAACTTCTTGCTTACAAATGGGTAAAACCCATTGTTTGAAGGATAGTGGCAAAGAATGGTAAAGATTTTATTAGTATTCGGGGCCTGCACTGTGATACTTAACTGATGCATTAATGATTCTTGTTCTAAATATGCCTGGTGAGATTTTATGCATGGGGGGAAAAACAAAACAAAAAACAAACCTGTATTCCTATCTTATTGTTTTGATGCTAGAAAACCCCTTTTCATTTCTGACCCATATTATTAAATCTGTATTGGTTAAAATGTAAATGAATATATACATTAAAACTCATGTATGTATGAAAATACATTCATATGTAATATTTCATTATTAAACAAATGTTGTCAAATATTTGTTTCATATTTATCCATCTCTCACTCTCTATATTTATACAAAAATATTTATATAATTAAAAAAATATATATTTACTATGTATACATACATACACACATACATATACAAACACACACACACTTATATATATATATAAATATATATATACAATAGAATTATAATATAATCTGACATTTTTAGTATTTGTATATATGTGTAGATATATGCATAATTAATTTTTTTTTGAGATAGAGTAAGAGATTTATAGATATATAAAATTCAAAGTTAAATGAAACAAATATTTGATTTTCATTTAAATTGGTGCACACACACACACACACACTATATATATATATATATATATATATATATATATATATATATATATATATATATATATATATATATATATATATATATATATATAATTATTCAAAACCTCTACAGGACGGACTTTCCTGAATATCTTGCACCGTGTGTGTGAGATTGTCATCAGCGCTTCAGTGCAGACCGGACAACAGCTATTTCCTCTCAGCACTCCCACACTGTTCATTTGAAATCACACACAGAAACACACACATACACTCCCACCACACACTCAAGGTTACTCACACTCTCACGTTCATTTTCTCTCATGAGATTAAAGGCTGTGGGATTCATAAATCATTAGACATTTAAAAACAAAAACATTATTGGGCTGATTTTGTCTTACTCAATATTGCTTTAATATTGAGACCACTCTACTGAGTCTTTATGGGAGTTGAGAGAGGCAGACTCATGCAGGGGATTGTGGGTGGACAGCAGACTGGAGGTAAGAGCATCCTAAATGTGTCCAAATGGTGAAATCTCTGTGAGATGAAAGCATACGTGAATACAGACTTGATTTAACAGGTGATGAATGGTTGAATCAATCCCATTGACTTCAGTCATATCTGGGCATCATGGCAAGTCATGGAATTCAGTGGTAATCCCAACTCCACAAAGGGACAACTTCAGGCTGAGACGCCAACCTGGTACCTCCGAACCCAAGCACCCAAGAAGTTTACGCCTGCTCTAGGCCGCTGTGCAGATGGTTTTCCAATCCTTATCTTCAGTTTCTTTGTCCTCTTTACTTTTCCCATCTCTAAAACCGCAGGTTCACTCTAGGTCTGCTTAGTTCATTTCTGTGCTCGTTGGTTGCTCCGGAAACCATCCGCCGGCATAGCAACGGCCTACACATGTAAAACTGGAAGTGGCGGCGGCATGGGTCACCTCCCATTGGCTGAGGACTGAGAGGTGCAGCGTGGGATGCAGGGAGGGGGCTAATGTCATGTGCAGCTGGTCGGGCTGGATAACCCGTTTCCTTCTCCGAACGTGTCAGCGGAACACAAACTGAAAACAGGAAAGCACTTCCCAGTGCTCTCCCCGGACTTCATATCCGGGCATCCTGAGATTCGGCGTGCAGAAAATGTGCGGGGCGACGTAAAACATAAACAAACAATGGTTTCGTGGCGATAGGAGAGGAGATTGAGTTTGGTTATCGTAACCTTCACACCTCCACCCGCTTTCATTGGGATTAATTGGCCTCTTTGCGTTGCTAGCATTCAGACAGTCAGACTCGTTCAGTTTTTGCAGCGCTCTCCGGGGACGCCGCTGACCTTTGCCAAGTTCTGACCTTTACAGTTACCAACGCTATTCGTAGCTGTCAATAAGACGGCCAACTTAAGCTGGAAAGTCTTCCCCAGCGAATCCTTGGAGAGCTGACATCTGTTTCTTCATAGACATTCTGGGATTTGATCACACCATTATTATGTCAGCAAAAGGTTATTGGTTTGAGTCTTAATTGTCCGTTCTAACTTAATGGAAGGACCTTAGGGCTGAGTATGCGACCTTGTGCAGATTATGATTTGAGCGTTATTTCGTCCAAGGGACTTATTTAAAAAAGTCTCCGGTGAAATGAACTGGAACAGTATAAACAGATGACTCATTCAGGAAAACTCTCTTTAACTCTGCACTGAGCTGGGCAGATTTCTCACAATGTCGTCAGAACGAGGCTCAGGACCTCGATGCTTTCCAACCTGAGCGAAACGTATCCATCAAAACACATTCCCTGCACCTGAAAATGCATACCTGTCTTTTGCATTCAGTAGGCAACACAGTTCCAGACAACATACTTCATTTGTATTCCAGATTTGGTGGGAGCCGTTAGGTTCTAAAAGCTTGAAAGAAGAAGGGCAAACTCTCACTGAACTGATCTCAAGGATTGGGATCGGGGCCGATTAAGCATTTTTTTTTAACTGATCGGTATCAGGTCTCCTAAGCATGATCCTTATTTTACGTCAGCTGTCACAGTCATGCAGTAGGTTCCAATAGGTTTGCCAGCCGGCATTAAATAAAAAAAAAATAGACGCTCAACTGTCCATGCGTGACGCACGACAACCAATGGCCCTGTCTCAAATGGCACACTTCATGTGCACTTGTGATCTTGCGGACAATGACCGCCGCATGTGCATGTCTGTTAAGTCCATGAGACCATAGGGTGTCCCATTCCTCATTTGAACTTTCAGAAGGGGAAGTCGTGGCCTAGTGGTTAGAGAGTTTGACTCCTAACCCTAAGGTTGTGGGTTCGAGTCTCGGGCTGGCAATACCACGACTGAGGTGCCCTTGAGCAAGGCACCCCCAACTGCTCCCCGGGTGCCGCAGCATAAATGGCTGCCCACTGCTCCGGGTGTGTGTTCACTGCTGTGTGTGTGCACTTTGGATGGGTTAAATGCAAAGCATGAATTCTGAGTATGGGTCACCATACTTGGCTGTATGTCACGTCACTTTCATGAGCGCCCCCTTATGCAACCACTATACACCATCAATGCGCACCTCTGCCGAACCAGTGGGACTCAGACGAAGTCTGCAAGGGTGTACAATTTGGTACAGTGCCAGTGAGGTCTGCTCTAGTGCTTGGCACACACATTCCAGCTTCCATGTTTAAAGTATATGATGCACACTTTAGTGATGAATCACTCATATATTTACTGTTTACTTTTATCTGCTGTCAGACTATCTGAGACATGGTTGTCATATGGATTGCGTCTTGCTTCGTTCTTGACTGACAGATTGGCATTCGCTAACTTCATACTTTCTATCCTTTTTTCCACTTTATGTTGCAATTATTCTGCTTATCGTACATCTAAAATACAAGAAGTTTTTATCAGTAGTCCTATATACTGACCACACAGTCTCTCTCTTTCTCTCTATAATTTCTGAATCATCAATCTATCTATACACATATATGAATACAGATATTTATATACAACTCTCTGCACATCCCTGTATAAATTGGTTTGATTTTAATAACTTTAACATACTTGAAGTGTGCACCAAATACTATGATCGGGACTCAGTATTGGCAGATACTCAATATTCAATGACTCCGATTGGATCAGGCGCACTACAAACCTCATCAGGACATCCCTACTTGATATAACTTGCCATATTTTAATGTGAGATATATTTTTCTGCCCTTTTCTGGGTTTTTATTGAATAAATCTCAATTAAGATGACCAGATCGAACTTAAATACACCTGAAAAACTACTACACCAGTACTGTTTTGAAAACAGTTGACTTTTATGTTAGTGAATGTAGTTAACTCTTACCCCACCAGTGTTTTTTATCAACACTTGAATAGGGGTAAGTTTCATAAAAACAACATTTTGAACAAAAAGCTTAGTTTTTGTCAAAGACTATGGGTGCGTTTCAATCAGCTCCCTTGTTCAGTAGTAAAGGCACTGATCAGGGAGTCATTTCGTTCAGTCATTTTAAGGGCTGTCTCAGTCGTAAAATCCTTCCAGTGCACTGGAACGTTCGCTCCTCGATACTCGATAAATATAGTGATACGCGATTTGAAAAGACAAACCGTTTTTTAGTATATTTCAACATAAACACACATCGCTAGACAGGTAATGAACACATTTAATTAACATTTATAATTAAAATTCAAGCTGAAATGTTGAACATGAAACAATGTGTTATATATAAAAAATATTAAAAAGAGATCGGTCATATCTGTTGTTTATTTATTCAAACGGTGACGTTCTACTATGTTGTCCATTGATGCTGTATGTACTCATGTCACTGGAAGTCAAGTGATCTCTGTCCCAACGTGCAGCGAGACAGGGAACTTACAAGTGAACAAATTCGTGTACATGATCGACTGATTCACAAGCTCAGGAGCTGATTGAGACGTACCCTATGTCTGGATCAGTTTCAGATCGATGATCAAAATATAGAAGGAGCTGCTTCCTTTAACACACCCAAAAATTTCATTTCCAGAAGGTTAGTGAAGTTAGTAGCACTAATAGCTTTAGTCATTTACTTTATGACTACTAAGTACTTAAAAGGCTCCAAATGCATCAGTTATACATTAAAGCCAAGATGAAACAAAAGTAGTGACATCATTTCCTGTGGCATACAGTTGTTGGGCAGAATAATGTGAACAGCCATTATTACAGAGGTTAATATGATTAGTTTAGGCTACTGTAAAAACAAATATTCCTTTTGTAACATATTCTCTAGGCTGTATATCAGTGTACTATAAGTTCACCGTAGTTAGTACAAGCCATGTGTGAAATGGCTGATTTGTCAGACTTCCATAATGAACCAATCATAATACTGCACATGTAACTTTAATTGTTTAAAGTTCAACAGAGAACTTCAACAACATCAATGAAAGAGCTGCAATTGCTAAAACTTCGATCACAGACATTAATGCTAAAATGCAGATAATATGGTGTCATGCTCATAAAACCTGGACAGCTGGAGCCCCACGATGAAGTTCAGACAAATCACCTGACAATCACCTGATTCAACATCTTTGAAAAAAACTAGCAGATGTTCCAGAGACTATAGATGTATGAATCTATTCTAAGAAGGTTTGAAGCTGTATTAAAGGCATATATACAGGCTTTTACATTATTTTGTCCAACCCCTGTGTATCTGAGGTAGGGCTAGGTTCTTACAATGGTTGTTGGTTGAATGGAAGCTTGTGTGCAAGTTTGGGGTCAATTGTATAAAAGCATCAGGTTTTAAGTGGACGAAATGATTGGAGAAGTTAGGGTTAAAACAAAAAGTAGAATTGTTTAAAGTAAGATCAATAACACGCATTTAAAAAAAAAAAACATTTTCATTTCATGCCGACTATAATGCTTAACAATGGAAAGCTCTCGTGTCTTGCTCTCTGCATTCTCTCACATTGTTCTGTTATGAGTCAGTGTCCCAAGCCACAGGAAATCGGACATGAAAGATTTGGCAGTTGCACATCAGAAATGGTTCTTATTCCGCTGCACAGCTCAACAGTCCCACCATGCATTAGTGTAGAGCCAAAAGCCTTGAGAAGACCTTGTGCCTTCAACTCGCACCTGTGACGGCTCACAGCGCACAATGACGGGAATAAGATACTTAACGGAAGATAGCTGCACTTCTGGACCATTTCAGATCTAACGAGCCACAGATAAGACACACTGTGGTTTCACTGAACAAGAAAAATATACAGTACTCTCTGTATATGATGAATTACAGAGATTAACCTTTTGGCCCAAGATAAGAAGTTGTAAAGCAACAAGAGTTTGATTGCTTGCTGTGCTGTTTGTCTCTGATTTTAAAATGTTAGTAAGCATACAAATAAGATATTTTCAAATATAAATAAACATTGTCAGTCATATTTATTATGAAATGTACAATTTGGGCCATTCTACAAAATGGATGTCAATTGTGGCTCGCATACACACATCTGTAGCAATAACTGAGAGGCGTGAAACATTTATAACAAAAAAAGAGCTGATGCCAACTTGATATTGTATAAGAACTTTGTATTTATATGAGATTCTTTAGCCTTGCATTTTTTAATGAATAGTACTTATCTTACAGAATGTTTAAAACATTCATTTAAAATCACCTTATCAGATTGGATGCTACAGTTTCATAAAATCATCTCAAACCTTTTTTTTTTAAACAATAGCTTATTTTTATATTGCTTTTCTTTATGAAAGCTTATTTTTATATTGCTTGTGCCAAGTAGTTGAAATGGCTGCCTATTATTACAGTGGTAATTAATCAATCAGTTCATAGTTCACCCCAAAATAATAATAATAATAATAATAAAAAAGCCATAATTAATCAAACTTACTAAATAAAAATTAAGAAATGTTTCCTAAAAAAATACGCATAACTACATTTTATGCACAACTGAGATTTTAGCATTGTGTTATTTTACAAACACTTACCATGATATATGCTTACAACTGTTTAGTAGTACTATTATTATTAATTTTTTTATTATTAGGGTACTGCTGAGAATTTACGGAGCCCCTAAAGGAACATGGTGGTGGAAAGAATTCAGGGCGGGAGGAAAAATTATTTAAAAAAAAAAAAAATCAATCTCTTGCAAAACTCTTGCATTCCTTTGAGAAACGCTGCATTCCCTCGCACAACTTTTGCATTTTACTTTACAGCTTGCAGTGGTTCATACACATCCATATGTTCACAATGTAGCATGTTCAAATATCAAATAGTCAAATATCTTTGCGAGGAAAAAGTTTCTTAAGCGAACAAAAAAATTTTGCGAGAGATTTTTTTTTTTTTTTTTTTTTTTTTTCACCACCATGTCCCTTTAGGGCCTCCGTAAGAATTGGATGGTGGTGATGACAAAAATGGTATCACAATGTAAAAAGAAAATTGTAGTGGTTCTAAAAATAGGTTTCATTTTATTTATGCAATAATATAACACAATTTGTTTTATTTTTGATTTTGGGGTGAATAATGGAACAGGCAGTACAGATCTAAATCTGGATGTGAATAAAGTGTCTGCACATTATTGATCATTTGAAGACTGAAATCATTCAGCAGTGCACATTCTTACGTGTGACATACTGTGTCATTACGTCATTTTTTTAACATTCAAAGTTTCCTCTCAGATGGACATTTACCAGTTTAATCACAACATTATCACCACTGTGCCAAGAAGGCAGGCAGCATTGCAGGACTGCTCTCTCAGTCGATGAGACGTCTCTCACTGCACCTTGTTCTGAGTGACGGTCCGAGAGGCTAGCAGTTGGTTTATAGCATCATCGCTGTAGCCCAATGTGTCTCTGAGAACCTGGACTGTGTGCTGGCCAATCACAGGCGGCGGCATCGGATTGCCAGACTCAAAACTACTGAAGCGCACAGCAGGACCTGTGTGGAAACAATAAATGAAGTCAAATAATTGTTATTTTGTAGTATGCATGCTTAAAATGTTGCTGTTATCTGATAGAGCGCAGGTCTTTGGGTAAACAGCGAAGAGTTAAACTGGAATTCTGAATCAAATACATGTGTCGTGCATGTGTCGAGAGAATTCAGGAGTGAAGTGTATATGCAGAAGCATTTCTTTCAGGCCGAGACTTATTAATTTCACTTTTGGTGTGAATTGGCTTTTACAGTTGCCAAAAATATAACTTGTGGGTTTTTTCGTTACTAAAATTAAACAAGCAAGTCCATCTCAGGTGACAAATAGTTATGTACTGTAAAAGTAACGTAATGCTTTACTTTTCGCAATTAGTAAAGCAATAAGTTACTTTAATGCAATATTGTAATGCTTTACTTACTTAAAAGTAACTTTTCCCAAAACTGCATGATCCATCTGAAATCCATTCCTTATTATTATTATCAATATAAGGTCTATATTATTCTATACGTTTCAATCTGTATTTATTTTACTTTTTTTATATTATTTTTGTTACAAAACCCTATGAAGATTTGATTTTTATTTCTTACTCTTAAAACGAGGACTGTAAATTGAATAAATAATTTGCAATTAATCTCCTCATTCTTCTTTAAAAATGGAAAAACATTTTTTTTTATTTTAAATCATATTAAATGATTTCAAATTCCATAGCATTTGTTTTATTTGCTTAGTTTAATTAAATATTTAATTTTTGGTTTATCCAAGTTTACATCAACAGCCCATTTTTCCTCCCAAGACCCCACATGAAAACCTCTGCCCTATGCCACTATATGCGCGAACGATGAATCATCCCTAAAATAAGCTTGTCAAGTCACTAAATGGAGCTTGAATGTGGCAGAACGTACTTAATTTGGGCCCAATTTAAACAGTATGAAACATTTTCAATGAACTTTAAACAAAGACAACTAAGTGTAGGAGGGGCATTACATTTACTCATATACGTCAAACCTGCAGGAGAGTCCATAAAGTAACCGACTTACAATCTTGGAATATAAACACAGCCTACGTTATCCAAATGTGGCATTTACAGAAAGATGATGTTAAAACGGATGAGTAGGTCATCTGGGTGAGTCACTTCCTCAAAACTCAGATATTGCTGCCATTAGGCAGTATCAGCATATGCTTCCCTTTTCTTTCACAAATGTTAATTTTCCTGAAACTAATTGTTTCTCCTCCCCCACAATTCTACGATTTAACCGACTCTTGTTCCACGAAAAAGGAAAGAGACAATTGGCATTCATGAATCGTTTTGCGCAATAAAGGACATACACCTACATACTTCGCACATTTCCTCCTTATTGCTTTGAATGAGTGCCGTCTCCTACGCAGCTACAGGTCACATTCCCATGAGTGCCGGAGCCAAATGCATCCCATAAATGTGTCTTGATTGCTTAACCTTCAACATCCAGCGCTTTTTCAAATGTTTGCAGGGGCCTCGCACAAAAGACATGCGGTTTTCAAAACAGAGATGGTGCGTGTCGACCAGAGGCGAGGCCTGTCGTTTGTTATTAATAGCACTTTGGAAAGTCTCATTCTTCAAACGGACTAAAACAAGACATGCAACAGATCACAGACTAGAAGGGTAACGTGGGCTACAGAAGCCCAAGTGACGGTGCAAAAACACTTACTTTCTATTTAGATTCAGGCTATACAGTACAGTATAGTACATGATCATTTCCATATGCTCTCTTTAATTCGGCGTGCTTCTGATGTAACAAAGATGCGTATGGAGCAGCCTGTCATAAAAGAGTCATTTCTGGAGTGTATTGTGAGCCTAATATGTATTTGGACACTAAAGACACATTTCATACTTCATGCATGTATGAAACTCACTTTTCAAAGTTAGTTTTAGTTTTGGTCAACTTGTGTTGATTTTTAGTGGAAGTATTAAGTCAGTTCTCTTCACAATTACACAGATGTCTTAGCTGAGTAACTACCAAGTGTCCAAATATTTTTGCCTTCATTTTCAACAGTATATCTATTGCTTTACAATTCAAAACTCAATTAACGTCTTTCTATGTAACTTTTTCTTGAAAAGTGTGCTTTTTTGGAAGCTATTTTTTTTTAAATACCCAGATGTATTATTTTAATACTCCAAATTGTCCAAACATAATGGGCCACTTTTTATTGTTTTAAAAGGGGCAGAACATTTCCTGAATATATACTCACCCAATGTGTTTCTTCATTAGAACAGATTTGGAGAAATTTAGCATAACATTACTTGCTTACCATTGGATCCTCTGCAGTGAATGGGTGCCGCCAGAATGAGAGTCTTAAACGGCTGATAAAAACATTTAAAAGAAACAATGCTTCTGGCTAAAATACAAGTCCATTATCAATAATATTGCTTTCACCAGTGAAAAGGTTCTGAATCAAGAGAGAAATCTGCACTGTTTACAAGCCAAGACAGCTCTAAACAGGTATGTGGGTGGATTTTGATATGAGAAGACAACAGGAGATGGACTTTTTCACTGGAGAAAGCATTATTATGGACTATGGACTCAGAAGCAATGGATTAAAGTTAAAAACATCTTAATGATGGACTCTCATTTTGACGGCACCCATTCACTGCAGAGGATCCATTGGTGAACAAGTGATGTTATAATACATTTCTCCAAATCTGCTCCCATGAAGAAACAAACTCATCTACACACTGGACAACCTTAGGGTGAGGGTATTTCTGGTTAATCTATTTAGGATCATAATGCAGTCTAAACAAGATAACGGTTTCTCAGGAGAAAAAAATCTAAGAAGGGGGAAGCTCTAAAAAGTCTCAATTTGCTCTCATCTCATTCCTATCTAAACAACTGAGATGATACAGATTGAAGTCTAATTTGTGTTTCTTTGCCTTCTTCTGTTGGGTCGAGGACATGATGCAAAAAAATGGACCCAAGTGATCACAAAACGAACTATGCAGACAGGTACCGGCGACGTTTTACATTAATTAAAATAAGAGATTCCAGACAGATGCAGAGAAAACTCCACACAGGAAATGCGGCAACATGAAGATGCAAGTCAATCGGCCATTTAAATAAAAGAAACATCCAAAAAAGGAGGGAACAACAGATCTCAAACATGATTGTGTGCGTGTGTGGTTTCGCAGCCTCAGCAGTTAGAAGCAATGCCTTAACCACATCCTCTATCTCCCCTCCCTCGCTTCTAATCGACTGGCCGCAGGCTCATAATTGCCTCTTGCTCCCACATCTGCTTCTCTTCAGCTGTTATCGTGGCGAACGAGGGAGCGGGACGCTCTTCTCCTCCGCAGGCACGGACCAAGGTTTTCCTCTCGCTCTACCGCAACAAAGCCCGCTGTGTTCTCTCCTCCCATTCTGAACTTTATCCATTCTCGCTCTGCACCGCACACTTCAGAAGTCTGACCGGATGACTAAACTTACAGAAACATAGGGTCAAAAAATAATCACCCAAACCTCAATTACAGGAACGTCACAGGAAACGGTGGATCTGGGTTCCTCGGACAAGCTCTTTAATCTAATGATCCGTTCAGCATTAAATGAGACTAGATTAGTGTAATCAAGATGTTAATTTCAATTAAATGTTGTTATAAAGTGGCAACGATGCTTTATAGTGAAGAAATGTACTGTGTGCCAGATCTTTACATATTCCAGGGTTCCCTTTCAAATCATGAGCGTGAATTCAAATTGGATTGGTCACACAATACAGAAAGTTGAAAAAAGGAAGAAATTCAACATAGGTAATGCATTGTGGGAAATTAAGTGTTCTATTTATGATAGTATTTATAATGTTATAATGCACAATTAATCGCGATTGTCATGCATATTTAGTCAGTAAAGCCGGTTCTGTGATTAGTAGTAAATCTCCATCACCTGCTTTCAGGTGGAGCAGCATTTACTATACAGAGTCGTAGTTCTCTGACAAGCTATGCAAAATCGAGTTCACAATCGCAGACGATATAATTGTGTGATTATGAAATCAACGAAATCATTCGCGATAATTACAGCTGTTTGCGTATCTTCTGAACTACAGCTCTGTGTAGTAAATGCTGCTCCATCTGAGAGCTTGTGAAAATACCACATTTAATAAAAGGGCCGGGATGATAAATCGATGCAGAATCGATTCATGGATCGATTCTCAGATTTTCAGAACGCATCGCGATTCCTCTGGAATCGATTCTGAGTTTTGATTTTAACAGCAGATGGCACTCTAATCTAGTTTTTATTTGCACACTCAAATGCTCATGAAGAAGAGTGCTAAAGAGCGCTTGTGCGTTTGGCTGAGTCATGTAATTTCACCTCAGCTTAGAATGCTTTTATGACGCAAGATTAATGTAAACACAGCCCAATGTGAACACCTTTGTAATTCGCTTCAGCCTTTTCAAATTTTATGAATTATTATTTTAGGTTCAAGTGTGTGTAAGGATTTGGAAACAAGCAGAGTATGGCTGTTTCTAAAGCATGCAGTGCCACCTGATGTTCAAAACTAAGTTTAGAATCGATTCAAGAAAGAATCGTGATGCATTCGGAAAATCTCAGAACCGATGCTGAATCATTTCTCGATTCGCGATGCATCGATTTATTTTCCCAGCCCTATTTAATGACGTTTTTACTCCAAACTCACTTCATAACGTCAGCCGAATCTGTTTATTCAGCTGCATTTCCTGGTTTTCTTCTTCGGGGCATATCTGGATTTTCAGCACGAGAGCGCCCTCTGCCCTTTGGATGGAGATTTACTGCTGATCACAGAACTGTGCTTCACTGAAAGATACACACAACAATCGCAGCTTCTGCCTAATCGCGATTTATTGCCTTTGCGATTAAATTTCATTAATTTAGTTAATTAATTGTGCAGCCCTGTTTGTAAAAGATTTGTATTTCAAATAAAAGCTGATCTTTTAAACTTTCCCTTCATCAAAGAATCGTTCCGCAAAGTTATGAAGCAGCAAACCAGCACATTGGAATGGTTTCTAAATAAATTACATTTTAACATATATTCAATAGAATACAACTATTTTGAGTATTTTTTTTTACAGAATGTAGCCCTGGTAAGCAAAAGTACAAAATCTTACTTGATTTGAATGCTCATCTTTGACCAATAAACAGTAAAACAAGACAATCTGTCAATCCAACATTAAAAAGACAGAAATGGCAGCTTTCCATTGAGCAAATACATTCATATGCAATTCTGTTTGCTCCCTCAATTCAAAATCAGGAACTGATTTGGAATCCAAAAGCCCTTCTGAATTCAGTTTTCACTGTTGCTCAACCATAATGAGTTTCCATGCGAACTGCATTCAGCATTTTTAGGATGCATTTTGAAACAAACAACGACATCATCAAGCACAATTCTTTCTTACTGAATCCCTTTTCCTTAATCTGTGAAGCACACAAACATCATGATATACATTTGTGCTGGAAAAGCTTAAAATAAGTTAGTTGAGAACATCAGTGCAGCACTGAAGTGAGATGTTAGTCAGCTCCGATTCTCTCGCAGTCTCTCTGGGAGACGAGATTGAAAGATTACGGTAAACCACACTGACATGCTAAATATACAATTGTGCTGCTGATCTAAATTGCTCCTGACATTTTCCGAGCGATATGCATGCATGCATCACGTGGGCCTCTGATTGCATGTAAATATCATCATCCAACCATAAAGCGCCCTTTCCTTCCTGATTGAAAAAAGATTGAACTTAGTTTTCTGGTATTTCCATGAAGATTCCCCCACGCTAGTGGAAAACTTCTTTCCATTGAGTAAATATCAGTGACAATATGTTGTCGTGGTCACCTCATTTCCATTCCCTCGCAGATAACAGTTTCCTTGCTTCAAGAAAGACAGCATGTTAAAACTAGATAGTTCTGTCCGGTTCAGATTAGTTACACTATAATCTATATCTGATCTACACCACTTTAGATGACATGTATACGGAAATGTATGACAGAGATAGCTCCGGCTGTGAAATCTGAGTCACATTTGTAGCCGACATGAACACGCCTGTGACCAAACACATCAAATGAACTCTAAATTAATGTGGCAAGTTGCTTAGCAAATGTTTAGTTTTAACTTTAGTGTTCTCCTTGTGGAAACCTGTCTTTGGCATCTCAACAAATGCTTTATAAAAAGCCAAAGTACAGTAAAAGTTAAAATGTAATGTTAAGGGTATATATATATATATATATATACAGTACAGACCAAAAGTTTGGAAACATTACTATTTTTAATGTTTTTGAATGTTTCTTTTTATGATAAAATAAGTTTTTCATTTATTTGATCAAAAATACAGAAAAAAAATGTAATATTGTGATATATTATTACAATTTAAAATAAAATTTATTTGATCAAAATATACTTTAAATTATCATTTAATTTCTGTGATGCAAAGCTGATTTTTAGGATCATTATCACACGATCCTTTAGAAATCATTCTAATATGATGATTCATTATCAAAGTTGGAAACAGTTCTGCTGCTTAATATTTTTTCGGGCCATGTGATACTTTTTTAGGATACTTTGATGAATAAAAAGTAAAAAAAAAAAAAAGAAGAAAAAAAAAGCTATGTTTTTAAAATATAAATATTTTTGTAATAACAATATACACTACTGGTCAGTAATTTGGGGTCAGTAATTTTTTTTTTTCTTTTTTTTTTTAAATAAAATAAATACTTTTATTCAGCAAGGATGTGTTAAATTGATAAAAAGTGATAGTAAAGAAAATATATTATTAGAATATATATTATTAGAATTTCTTTTTTTATTTTGAATAAATGCAGTTCTTTTTAACCTTTTATTCATCAAATATATTAGACAGCAGAACTGTTTCCAACACTCATAATAAATCAGAATATTAGAATGATTTCTAAATGATCATGTGATAGACTGGATGTTACATGTGACACTGAAGGCTGGAGTAATGATGGTTGATGTTAATTTTTGTTTGAATGGAGTGAGTTAATTTTTTTTTTTGTATTTTATTATAGTAGATTTTTTTTTTTTTGTTGTAATAATATTTCACAATATTACTGTTTTCTGTATTTTTGATCAAATAAATGCAGGCTTGATGAGCAGAAGAAACTTCTTTCAAAAACATTAAAAATAGTAATGTTTCCAAACTTTTGGTCTGTACTGTATATATATATATAGTTCTGGGACAGTGAGTTTTTTTTTCATAAATTAATATTTTTATTCAGCAAGGATGCATTAAATTGTTCAAATGTGACAAGTTATAATAATAATTATAGTGCATAATTATAGTGCATGATTATTTTTGTTCATACATGTTATATATTAAAAATAGTCTTCTACTCAAATTAGTGTAATTTCATAAAAGAAATAAGCACAAGAAGCCATTTTTTACAACGATTAAAGAAATAGTTCACCTAAAAATCTGCTTAAAATTTATTCTCCCTTCACCATCCGTCTGAAAAAATGTTTAAGAATCGGCTAAAAACATATCTCTTCCATCTTTATTTGACCCTAACTCTAGCACTCTCTATTCTAATCCTATTCTTAAAAAAAAACACTTGTCCCTTTTAGACTATTCATTTGCTGCTTGTTTTCTTAAAAAAAAAAAAAAACTAACTAGCTTTTGAATCTTTTTGTATTCTATCTGTTTTCTTTTCATTTATTATACAATTAACAAAAGCAAAAAAAGACCTCTAACACTAGCTTGCTCTATTCTTTTTCTATTCTATATGTTTTCTTTTTATTTATTATATTATTTAAAATGACCTAGCTATGTGTACTACGTTTAGCTAACTGAGACTTGTTATAGCACTTGCATATCATTGCTCTTTTGTTGATTTTGATTGCATTTTTAAGTCGCTTTGGATAAAAACATCTAAATGACTAAATGTAAATGTAAAAAGACGTCAGAATGAGAATCCAAACAGTTGATAAAAACATCACAATAATCCACACCATTCTGACGGCACCCATTCACTGCAGAGGATCCATTGGTTGAGCAAGTAATGTAATGCTAAATTTCCCCAAATCTGTTATGACGAAGAAACAAACTCATTTGCATCTTCGATGACCTGAGGGTGGGGGACAGTTTTCATTTTTGGAGAACTATTAATTTAAGAAAATTAAGTGAATTACTTTTTGTGTTGTGCACAACACCACTGTGGAAAAAAAAATCATAGTAACAGTCTCGCATGGCTTTATTCTTTAAACACACTAATTCAATATTTCAGCGTTATGGGAGTTCATCCTCCCTCATGGCTTCTAGCCTTCTGGGGAGATTTTCCACTAAGTGTTGGAAGGCTGTGGGACACAAGAGCATCAGTGAGGTCAGATGTTGGGATCTGGCTCACATTTACAGCATTCCAATTAATCTCAAATGTGTTCAGTGAGGTTCAGGTTTGTGCATACTCTCTGCATGCAGTGTGTATGTGAAGTGCATCTCTGGTTCTGCATGGTTGACAAAACCAGAGGAAGAGAAGGAAAGAGAATAAAGAGAATTTCCCGGAGGAGATCTACAGCGCTGAGTGAAGTGAAGAGAAACAGGTCTCAGCCGCAGTGGGGACTTGAGAAAGAGTACAGATCATTTATCTTGAGTACTGTAAAAAGAGTGATGGTCTTTCAACAGGCAGAGCTATTACACATGAACAGTTATCTAAGTGTACCTGCTTTAATATAAGCATTTAAATAAAAAAAGCTGGTTATTGTTAGTCATGCAGCACTTATGTCATCACAACATTTATGCTCTTGTTTACCCTTATTTAAATGTTAAACCATAGTTAAAGGGATAGTTCACCTGAAATTGAAAATCTGCAGAAAATGTTTTTAAACTCATCTACATTTTGGATAGCCTAAAGGTGTTTCTTCAACATCTCTTGCTCACCAATGGATGCTCTGCAGTGAATGGGTACCGTCAGAATCAGAGTCCAAACAGCTGATAAAAACATACAATAATCCACAAGTAATCCACACCACTCCAGTCCGTCAATTAACATCCTGTGAAGCCAAAAGTTGCGCATTTGTAAGAAACAAATCCAGCATTATGATGTTTTTAACTTCAAACCATTGCTTAGTTAAAATACAAGTCCTCTCTTATTAATATTGCTTTCTCCATTGAAAAAGTCCTCTGGTCTGAATCAGGAGAGAGATATGCACTGATCAAGCACCATTTACAAGCTAAAACAGTGCAAAACAGTTCCAAACAAATATGTTGGCTGATTTTGATGCAAGTTGTCAACAGGGGAGAGACTTTTTCATTGGAGGAAATGTATTATAGATATTTTGGCTAGAAGCAACGGTATTAAGTTAAAAACATCTAAATGATGGATATGTTTCCTACAAACACAAAGCTTTTCACTTCACAAGACATTAACTGATGGACTGGAGTGGTGTGGATTATTGTGATGTTTTTATCAGCTGTTTGGACTCTCATTCTGACGGCACCCATTCACTGCAGAGCATCCACTGGTGAGCAAGTGATGTAACATTACATTTTTAAATCTGTTCCAATAAAGTAACAAGTAGGGAAGTATTCAGATGCACCTTTGACAGCACTATCAGGGTTATAAACCTCAGCTAAAAAGCATTGTTAAACCCTTCTGAAATCTTTGAATCCATATACAAGATATTAAATATCGATTTTATAATTCACAATGCAAACAAGCATGCAAGTGACCTGTAAACAATCCAATACATGCAAATGTTTATTTATGAAAACCACGTAATACCAACTTAAAACAGCTTTCTCTAACGTGGAAACATCCACATTTATCTCTCTTCCCGTGCTCAGTTTCTAGTTTGAGACGGAGAGAGAGAGACAGAAAAAGAGTGGGTGAGATTCTGCGTGAATTCTCATGCGTCCCAGAACGGCAGGCTCGAGCTGTCAAGCGGAGATGAACATCTTCATCTCAGGTGCTTTGAGCCCACGCAACAAGTAGCACCTCGCAGTCCTTTTATTAAACCTCTCAGCTTCTTTTTAACTACTCGCTGCATCTTTAATGGGCGAGGGAGAGAGATGACGACTGAAGAAGAAAAAAACGGAAGCGGTGTTGGATAAAAGGAGAATGTGAAACATACATAAGAGTGGGAAACCTCATTATATTATGGCATGAGGAAAAAGATAAAGGAATTCAGACTAGCATGCAAGTGCTCCTACTCATATATGAATAAAATAATGTACGAGGTGCTGCCTTTGTACACTGAGATGGCAAAGAGATGGTGAAGATCTCTGGAAACAGTGAGTCACAGTCGATTCTTTTTTTTTTAAAGGCAGAAATAAACTTCTATTCATTCTGGCTTGTTTAGTATGCGACGACATTTGTGTCTACTAAAAAGAGAATAAGGCCAATCAAACAGTGGTAAAATCATGCATATAACATTATGAGCTCCCTCACTGTCCACAACCAGGGAAACATAAAAACCATAAGCCAAAACTCATTTCTGACATAAAACTTCAAAACTGGCACAGGAAGACATAGGCTAAGCCCTGCTGTGTTATAAAGAAATGTTTCAGGTTCAGTACAAGTGAAGCTCTATTTGTGGCTTAATTTCCAAAACCAAACATATAAATTCATCTCCAAGTGGTTGCAGCAGAGCATTTACAATGGAAGTCTATTAGGGCAACAGAAATGTGAAGCTCATATTTATTGTTTCTTTTTTAAGTAACGTCTTGTGATTACTTTAGAAACTTTGTGTAACAGTCTCAATGACATGATGCTCTTTTTATCTATTATTTAAAAAATAATGTTTTTAATTTTTGCACTAAAATTCACTGTGATGTTAATGAATTTGTTGTGGTGCAACTAACTTGTATTTCACTAACTTTACAAAAAAAAACAAAAAAAACACCCCTCTCCTTTTTATGACAAATGTTATACATTCAGGCTGTGTGTTGTGACTCCCCAAAATGTTTATATTTTTGAATGATTCATTTAAAATTATATCTTAAAACATTATATTATTATTAACATATACAGCCACATACATTAAAGGTGTAAAAGAAAATGTTATTATTTGATGGTTAGACCAAATTATATTTTTCAACATTCTTCAAAACTACATACATTTTTTCAAATATAAGAATGCAAGACGTAAATATATAAGAACTTAAGAGCCACACATTTGAAACTATTATTATTATTACTACTACTACTGGACTACTACGTCATTAATCTGTATTTTAATGTTACTTTTGTGTTTACTGACATTGTCACAAACGATCTTAAATAAGCATAATGTGCACATTTCTGTTAATACAGGAAAATATTCAGTATGTGTGTGACAACATCATCATTCTTGACCCATAAAACAGCCCAGAGGAAGCTAAATTCATCGAAACATCAAACCTCTGGGACCTTGACAACACAACAAGACAAAAAAAATTCCCTACGAGAAGTGGAAGGTGACCTAAAAGCTCCAAAAACCCAAAACAGCCTGAAGGAAAACAGAGCTTCAGAAAAAGAAAGGCGACGGCTTCTGATTTGAGAGCAGTCTCTGCTGCACCACAGTAAATGTTTGTAGTGCATACTTGGCTAAGTCTACAGGGGGCATTACGACAATATCAGCGCTAACAACCTCAGATAGCTGGCTCAGGGTGACGTCAAAGCAGCTCTGTGTTGCGAGGGGATCTGACAGACTGTGAACATAAACGCTCTCATTCACACAAACTCTGGCCCCAGAGACAACTAAACACATCTTTGATGTGAAAAGGATCATTTTTCAGGAGCTGCAGCTTTACTGATCTACCAGTCATTTTGTCAGGAAGATTTTGTGTCCGAAACTGTGTTTACCTCTTGAATTTCTCTCAGAAGAGTCCGTTCATGTGTTCGAAATGTGCGGAAGAGTGATGAATGTATGTAAAGCTACACTAAATGCAAAAATTGATTGCTTTCATGTTTAAAATAAGATTAATTAAGGATTCACATGCATTTACTGTATGTGAGTACAGGTGTATAGAGAGATTCGAATATCAATACTGGGTCAGAGGTATGTTTTCCATCAACTTTTTTTTATTTTTATATAACGTGACTTAAGAAACAACATTTACATTTTTCTAAATCACTTGGAATTTTATGCAGCAATAACACAAACAACAGCATATTAAAACTGTAAATTGGGTCAACTTTGATTTGTATGAAAGCCTGTTTTGTTTAAATCTCTGGATTCTGACTTCTTTTTCTTAGAAATTGTACTTTTTCTTGCAGTTGTGAGTTTAAATTTTGCAATTCTGATTGTTTTCTTGCAATTTTGACTTTTTCTAACAATTGTGAATTCATCTCTCACAATTCTGTCTTTTTTCATAATTCAGATTTTTTCTTACAAATCGTACTTTTTCTTGCAATTGTGAGTTCAAATCTCACAATACTGACTTCTTTTCTCAGAATTGTGAATTATGAGTCCAATTCTAAGCGAAAAAGGACTAACTTTAACTTTGCCGCAATTGTTGCATTTTTTTTTTTTTAGTGGCAGAAATTATTTTCCATAAAATAAGGTTTCAACTGACAACAATTGTCCCATAAATTACAGCGCCACAGCAAAAGTTGAATAGCTGATAAGAACTTGAAGCACAATGACGAGCAGGACTTCTTTTTGGGGCCTTTCTGGATAAAAAACTTCACCTGTCAATTCACATGACATTTCAGCGTGGACCGGAGGAGAACGGTGAGGGCGTTTGGGAACGTTACGTCAGAGGAGATGCACTTCGCCTACAGCCTTTCCCACCATCTCATGTCCGTACCCTCTCATTCGTAAAATTTCCCTCAGGGCCTGGCTCCGAGATGGAGGACGGGGGTGTTCAGCTCTCTGAAGTGTGTTGTGTATGTTTCAATAAGGTTACAGATGACAGGCACCAGGGCTTGACAAATCATCTAAAGTTCACATCTTATCAGTTCAAAACAAACTAACCAACCTCAATGCACAGAACAGCACTATGCGGAAATAACTGTAGGGCACATAAATGTTTATAGTATTGCTTTCAAGTGTTGCTAGCCTAGCTAGATAAACAAACAGACAGACAGACAGATAGATAGACAGACCTATGGACAATGAATCCTGGAGAAGACTTTTTCTGTTTCTCCTTTAGCGTAAGCCAGAATTTAGAGTGATTCATTGTGCATTTCAAACCTGCTGACGTCAGGGAAAGAACAACTCCCAGCAGCAGCAGCGAGGAAACCCAATGGCGTGGTCCATTTCACAGAACAGCGCTATAAAACTACACGCCAACAACTATAAGAGAAATTACCCTGATAATACAATTACAGATGGTAAACTTTAATTGCTCATGAATCCTAATCATTATTTGTAATACTTGCTTACTGTTATTATAGCTAAAAGTGCTGAAGATTTTTGAAATCACATTAGTTCTTTTTGGACATAATTTACTCGCCATGTCAATCCAAACCCATGTGCTGTTGATTTTTTTTGTTGAACTTTGTTACACAGCTCTATGTCATACAATAAGGGCCCAGACGCACAAAGAACGATAACAACAATAACTACAAAAATAAAGTTTGAAAAAATAAATGTTTACTACTGTATGACTCAAGAAGACCAGCAATATACTACAACAGACATATAGACCACTTTTATTATAATTCAGTTTTTTTTGTAGTTCACTGAAAAATAAATTATATTTGAAATATATGTTTCATTATATTTAATATATCATATTTACATCATTTTATTTATGTATTATTTCATTCAAGCTGTTCCTTTAAATTAAATTATTAAAGTTATATAATTAGCTTCCATAAGGATATGTGTAAATATGTGGGTTGGACATACACGTATTTGTTTTAGCATCTAAACTTCCTTAATACATTCATTAATTTTCTCAGATATTAAAATATCTGAGAATACATCACAAATTAAGTGCGTCTTATATGATGCTTCGGAAGTTAACACATCTTATATATTCCTGCTAAAAACAAAAATCCTGATTATTTTTTAGTGGGGAAGTCGTCAAACTCAGAGTCAGCTGCAATACTACACTGATTTACTGGTTCATGCACAGATACCTGCTTCTCTCTTACCTTTTCCACATCATCAAATGTTCACCTTAGCCGGTCAGATTTGCAGCATCACAGAAAGCCGCAAACTCAGCTAACAAGAAGCTTCTGCCAAGGGCCTTTGGTTTAAATAAAGGGCTTTATTTTGGGAAATGCCTCACAATACACTGTCCTGCACAATCGCTAATGAGGCAGCTTCTCGCAATCAGCGGCACAAAAACATCCTCTGAGCCCTTTTCATCCTCACTCTCTTGTGCCTTAAAAAAGCCGGACGATGTTTCTTAACATGCATTCCTGTCGTTTCACCCACAAAGGAATGCCTGTGACTCTATTAGCATTATTCTGTGGTCATTAGTATTCTGTCCATTATGCAATCCGATAACACTTGTTGATCTCAGATTGTTTCGTCAGGCCATTTTGGGCTTATTCAACTCCGATGCACCCCTGACATCCATTACGTAATCTTTGCTTTCAGTTGACGATAGATAATGGCCAATTTCGTGCCTATGTTGTTCGGGACTACATTTTTGGTTCTGCACATTAGATGCGAAGAACAACGTTGGGGTTTAGAGGGAATAAATAGCAAGGTACCAACCACTGAGCTCAGAAATGCACAGCTTATCTACTGCAAAACGTTTGATACCATCAGAGTCACCAAAGGCGTGAAACGCTCCACAAGTGCAGTGAGAAAACAGACAGAAAACACTGACAGACAGCGATCTTATGTAAATAGAAGTGGAAGATTAGAGGCCTCGAGTGTGCGTTGTGGCGTTGTAGCGAATTTATGGGTCAGGGATGAGGAATGCAGAATGGAAAAAGGTGCTTGTTGTGGTTTCTGCCCTTTTTTTTTGGAGAAATTCTTCACAATCATCCTTGATTTGCCTCGGATGGAGACAACAAACGTGCAAACAAGGAACTGGTAAACAACCGTTCGTAGCCATCAAAGGACCCGCCTGATTATCACGGGTGTCTCTCCAGGGACAGCTGACGCAGAATGCATTTGTTTTGTGGTTGTGGAAGCATGCAGAATTCGTTGGAGCACAAATCGAACTGCATTTTTGGTGCACGCAGAAATTATAAAATTGCGGAAGGCGAGGATGGCTCTTCACTGTGGTGTTCGTAAAAGGAAGAACAGACTCTTTGTAAGGTTTAACCAACTAGCCATGACAAAACTATTAGCGGTCCGCTCCTGCCAGTGTTTGCTTTTAAGTCACTGAAGGGACAAAGCATAGATCATTAGCAGGGGTTGTACGCTGGGGTCTACGTAAGTGGCGTGTATTTGTGTGTTTACAGAGCTACAAACCGCAACTAAATTCACTGTTAGTAAAACCACCTGTCTGGAGCGCGTCCATCAGGGTCTGACATTTGAAGCGCCACAAAAACAGCGGGAATCAAGCTGCTGAGAGAAAAATGACTGACTGTACGTTGTCTTAACACCCAACATATGCATTTAACCTTTCTTAAATGTTGCCTTTCCGTTCAACATTCTTTTCTAGGGGCAAAACGCTCAGCAGACCGCAGACCTCTCCGTTTTCGGGGATCAATGATCGCTTGTTTTGCATATGCGGACGATCAAATGAAAGGATGAGTTCAGAAAGCGTCTCTCAGGGACTCTCACGCCGGAGAAGGAAAGAGCATGGGGTGACTTTCATGTCAATGGAGAAACTTTCATTTCATTGAACAAGTCAAAACAAAGCATCAAAATAAATGATTCGCCATTGTTCGTTACAAGAGAGTCACAAAGGGAAATACAACTCTTCAAAGTCCAAGGATCTGGACGATGAGATTAAGTGCAAGGGTGATTTTTGGGAAATATAGTATAGAAAAGCAATAGAAAGTTCAAGTGTACAGAAGTTAAAGGAAGAGTTCACCCAACAATGAAAATCACATTTATTTACAAGATCCTTATGTCGTTCCAAACTCAATTGGTTCAGAAGACTTAGAATATAAGCTGGGTGAGGATTCTTCTAACGTGTTTCCTTCTGTGTTCCAATGAAAAATGTCCATACATGTTTTGAAAAATAATGACAGCATCGAAATTTTTTTTGATGAACGCATTTAGAAACTGGATGTGTTCCTGAAAGAGTCAGAAATTAACTTTCCCATTAAGGGGCAATACTGTATTTGACCCCAGGAACTGATTTCCAGGGATTTTTTTATTTATTTACATTTGTCAGGGCAGTTTTTATAGTTATGTTATTAACTGTATTGGTAAATTTAACCAGCTATTTCAATAAATCGGAATAATTTAAACTGTTACCAATAACAACAAACTGAAACTGTATAAATTATTAAAAAATAAATAAATAAATAAAAAACAGGAAGTCATAGGGTTGCAATATTATCGACTGTTGCTCTTGACGTTGTAATAATTATTAAATTAATAGAAATGCTGGGGAAGACGCATCATATTCTGCCTACACAGACAAACACATCAGTTCATGACGTTAATCTAATTTAGCGCAAGTTCTGAAAAACCCCTGATATAATCACTGAAGCTGCGAAATGAATCTCTCATGAAATAAATTTCTTGTGCGAATTCAACAAAACGGTGTTTTCAGTGCTGACTAATCTGAATCACCTCTGATTGGCCATTGCATTCAGAAACGTGTGATTGGTTATAAGGCTCAACGCTGCAAAAAACAAAACGTAAAAAGCTAACTGATGCAGTGTGCACAGTGACACTTTTCATGTTTCATTTTAGCAGTGACAGCCATAATAGATTTAGCTTAATTATGCAGGGGCAACTTCTGCCACTTTATCTTGAATTTGTGAGGTATTTATGTTCATCTTGGTGGCATTTTTGCCCTTAGATTTTGGACCCTGGTTTCTAATATGCAGATTTCAGTTTTACTTTGGAATACATGCTTATAAGTGATCGAAATTGGGACTGCAGAGAATATTTTGCACTTCACCAACAGCAAATTCTATACAAACCTGGCACAGCTATCCTTCCTGATGTTGGGTGGTCCATTTCCAAAATAAGGCCATTGTGAGCAACCTGGGAATGGAGACAAAAGAATGTGAGCCAGAGAAAATTACTCATGCTTGGTTTTTACACTCCTTTTCACTCCTTTTATTGAAGCTATTAACTCACGGTCTTCTCACAGACCACACAAATTTGCCATCTTAACTGACTTTTTCAACACTGAGACATCTTTGCTTTTACCAAAGAAAAACAAAGTTAACAGACACAACAGCTCAAGATTTATGAAGGGTAATGGATTGTCATTTTGATTGCTCATATAAACATACGTTTCTCAACCTGCTGATACACCTTAATTAAATCAAACAACATACCATAAATACATTCCTACTCCTTTTAGCTTTAAAGTTCACCTTAATATGAAAATTGCACTACTGTTCAAGCAATAAATGCTTTTATTCAGTAAATATGCATTAAATTAATCAAAAGTGACAGACTTATGTTACAAAAGACTTTTCAAATAAACACTGTTGTTTTGAATCCTTAAAAAAGTATTAAATATTAAGCAGCACAACTGTTTTCAACATTGATAATAATCAGAAATGTTTCTTGAGCAGCAAATCAGAATATTAGAATGATTTCTGAAGATCATGTGACACTGAAGACTGGAGTAATGATGCTGAAAGGGTTAGGGTTAGTTAGCTTTGCATTACAAGAATAAACGACATTTTAAAATATATAACAGCTATTTAACTATTAATAATATTTCACAATATTACTGCAATTTTAATTAAATAAATGCAGCCTTAGTGAACATATGAGACAAAAACATAAAAAAAATTGTTCTGACTTTTTTTTAAGCCATTCAGTAACTTTACTGAAAGATATCACCAATAATTTTGCTATTTCCAAAAAAATAAAAAATAAAAAAATAAAATAAAAAAAAGTCACTGTCCTGTGAAGGCACGTCATCCTCTGAAACTACCGCATGGCTTCAGAACACTCTGAATAAAGTACACAAGTCATATGGATAATGTTGTGTTGCTTTTTTATGTCAGTTTCCAGTTTGACAGTTTCCATCCTATTTCATTTTCATTATGAAAAACAGTTGCCAGGGTATTCTCAAATTTCAGTCTTGTGCTCAACGGAAAAAAACAAAGACATACAGGTTTGGAACGACACAAGAGTGAGTACATGATGACAGAAGTTTCATTTTTGACTGAACTATTCCTTTAATCCACTAAATTGTGTGTGGGTAGAGATGAAAGGAAATGTATATGAAAACAGATGATGTGCCTGAGTTGGCATCTTTTTCTGTTGTTCTGTTTGGCTCATGGGACTCCAAACATCTCTCAAAGTCCAGCATCGGTCTCAACAGAGTCCAGGGCTCAATGTAGTCTGTCACAGTGCATTAGTGTCATTAGCGCTATAGGTTCTCATGTCACTGAGCTGAAGCCAGACAGTTATGTAAGATGATGTCCAGACCACCAGACATGGATGACACCCTTGTGTTCTCTCTCTCTCACTCACTCTTTTCTCTTCTCCTCCCCAATGTTTCCCTCAATACTCTGTGTACTTCTCTGACTCTTCTGGGGAAAGTTCCAGACTTTGCGAGATAGTAGCTCTGCATGATGTCATGCTTTATTTAGAGGCAGTTTGGATGCGTGATGCGTATGCCGGCTCTCTTAGGGCCGTCTGAATGATGCGATCATGGGTAATGTGAGTGTTAAGGATGTGGCTTCTGATTAGAGAGCCATTCATCCAATCTCCTACTTTCTCTTTTTTTTTTCACCTGACCTTGTTTTCTTCACTGCCTCTTGAGCCCGCTGTACCCTACATGATTTCTATGTCCATTATGACTGCTTCTTATCAGATTGTACAGTATGACAGCAATGAGATCCTGTGTTAAGTTCATGACAGACTGCAGGATGTCAATGGTCATTCATGCTTGCTTTGATTTTATTTATTTTTTAGCGTTTTTCATGGCAAAGACTTACCTCTAAGATTGGGTGATTAAGTGTCTTAAAACACACACATACACAATCTACACTCAATTATTTTTCTTTGTCGACTAGCAATATGGATGCACCATATTGCATGAATTACAGGAGAATTCTAATTTTTGAAAAAAAATTTTTTTCAAAAATTCATGAAAAATCCCAGCACAGCGTCATTTCTTTCTTTCTTTCTTTCTTTCTTTCTTTCTTTCTTTCTTTCTTTCTTTCTTGGCTTTCAGAGATTAATATTTTATGTATTCTAAAAAATACACACAGTTAAATTATTTTTTTACTTATTTACTTTGTTGCATAAATTGGCAAAATTAAAGCTTTCAGCAAAAAAAATAAAAAAAAATAAATAAAAAAAAATAAAATAAAATAAAATAAAAAAGTTATAATAGGCTTGTATGGTGTTTTGGAAATAATGCCACAAATGTCGGACAAGTCTAATATGTGAAAAAATTAAACATTTTCACAAAGTAAAAACCCATTATTATGTCATACAATGACATTTTTATGATGGATCTTTACAGTTCAGGACTGAAAATCTAGAACAATGGTAAAGTAGTAAAATCTAAACAAATTGCATTTGAAAAAATAAATGATAGTAAAAAGTATGTTTCAATGTGACCTTCATATAACAAAAAGGAATAGGTGAAATCCATTTCAGGTGAAGAAACACCTGATTATGTAATCAACTGCTGTGCTCGGTTATCTGTGAGCATACTAAAACGATCCAAGACTTTCAATTTTGCTTTTGAAAACAAATCTCTAATTGAGTCTGAGATGGCAGAAATCACTGTAAAAGTCCAACATGTGTGCATAATGCTTTAGCCAGTCTGATCGTATTCATCACAAAAGGCTCAATTCTCGGATCTGAGAAAGGCTTCGCTTATTTTTTTGCATCCCGAGCTGCAATATGGAAACGGTTAAATCAAGCTGGATCACTGGGCTCCTGGCCTTGAAGCCATACATTCACAGCTACCTCAGTCAGTGTGTGCATCATCTAACATATCCGACGTCCACCTTTGAAATGCAAATCGCTGAACGGAGGAAGGAAAGGTGGAGTAGATGCACAGCAGCAGAGCTTTTTTGTGGGGCGCTTGGATGATGCGCAGCAGGCTCTGTGTTACAACCGGAAAGAAACGAAAATGCTAATAGAGGACAGGAGAGAGATAATGGGGGGGGGGGGGGGGGCACAGAGTCAAAAAAGAAGGGAACAAGGTAACAATGATGTGCTTTCCAGTAATGGATCTGATGAAATGACTCTTTCAGGAGAGAACAAAGGGGGGTCTCCAAAGTCCCATACTGATGAAGGTGACTCTATGACCAGCGACAGAATCAGCCAAACAGACTTTCAACAAGCTATAAGCTGCAGGAAACTATTTTTTTATGTGTGTGTTATGCAGCAGGGAAAGCTGCTGTTGTATGATGAAAATGTAATGATGTAAGGATCAGTGTTAGGGAGTAACTATAAGAACGTTTTTTGGATATATGTGAGATGTCTTAGTTGCTTGTTAGTTGCTAATATGACTTGTTAGCTCCTGTAGTTTGTCTTGAGTTCTTATTCTTTTTCTATATCCTTAAATAAATCTTGGGTGGTTTATGTTATCTTGACTCTAGTTGCCAAGGCAATTTCCAAGGCAAATTTTCATTTAGTTTAACTTGATGTACTAAAATAACTATTATAAAACGACTAGTTCCATTCCTTGATTCTGATTGGTTGAGCCGGGTTCGAAGCTGTTGTAAATTACACTATAAACATACACCTTCATTTACTTCCGTGTGTTGCTTGGCAACCACTTTGTTGGAACCACAGCAGTTTTGCTTGGTGGAAGAATACTGTTTTTATTAATATCATTACACTTTATTTGCTCTGTTTTATTCTGTGAAACCTTACTACGTATATGGAATAACCGTTTTATAAAAGCAATAAACCCTGTGAAGGCGTGGTTTACAGTGAATTTATAACAGCTAAGGGGCCCTAAATTCACTGTAAACCACTGCTTCTTGGGGCTTATTGCTTTAATAAAAAATAATGCAAAATATATATAGACATATTAAATATTATTTAATAATATTATTTAAAAATACATAGACATATTCAAAAATATATATAAAATGACAAAACAAAACAAAACTACTCAAATATATAAAAAAAAATCTTTTAAAATTTTTTTTTTATTTTAGCTAGTTGCCAAGGAAATATTTCTCATTTTCATTTAGTTTACTCGATGAACTAAAATAACTAAAACTAAAACTGAAATATATAACTGAAACTATAATATAAAACTGAAAACTATTAAATAAAACTGAAAATGTAAAACATATATCCAAGTAATAAAAAAAAGTGATTATTAGGGGTGCATGATATATATCGGCCGATGATTAATGCGCATGATCTCGTCAGTAAAGCCGGTTCTCTAATCAGCGGTAAATTCCATCAGGTGCGTCATTTCACATAGAGCAGCTATTACTACACAGAGCCGTTGTTAACTGATAAGCTGCGCAAATCCACATTCATTATCAGCATGGATTTGCGCAGCTTGTCATTTAACAACGGCTCTGTGTAGTAATAGCTGCTCTATGTGAAATGACGCACCTGATGGAAATTACCTAATTTCCTCTCTCTGATTAGAGAACCGGCTTTACTGACGAGATGCACATTAATTATCGGCCGATATTTATTGTGCACCCCTAGTGATTATACCAACTAAATTATTAATATTATTATTACTAGTAGTAGTAGTAGTAGTAGTAGTAATAGACATACACACAATGTCATAGTCAGTCAGACCCAGTCCATATCCAGACCAGATGGTGGACCTAGTCCCAGGAACAACCACAACAAAGCCCTTGAATATCAGTGAAGGCCACGATCCTCAGAAAAGACCTCCACGACTAGAGAAGTTCTCTGCACAAATCCCACATCGTGAACACGTCGTTTCAGGGCCAGCTAGGAACACAACACTGTTTTTAATAAGCTGCATGATCATAGTGCTTACGGCTTCTGATAAGCCAGCTGTTTTCTACTGGCTAAATGACAACACTGCCTTCATATTTCAGCTTGCTGGACAGACTACAACTCCCAATGCCAGCGTGACGTATCTCGCTCTTCAAAGCAGAAGGAGCTGGAGAATATCAGTCTACAACTCTGACTTGTGATGCAGCAGGAATCATGAATCACACCGTGTTAATTTGCTCACGCCAGCGGAGAACTGGTTCCCTGACTGAGCTTGGTTTCTCCCAAGGGTTTTTCTACATTTCTGTCAACTGATGGAGTTCCGGCTCTTTGCAACTATCGCCTTTGGCTTGCTTAGTTTGGGTCTGAAAGACACTGAACATTCAGGAAGGTCATTGATTTGATGGCACTGACACTGTCAGATGAGAACGAAACTTCAGCTGATTCGTACTAATGAACTAATCAAGGAACACAGGAAAACTAGGTCAAGGCAGGCATAACAGAAACATAAACGTGACAGTAATATTTCAGTAACAGTAACATTCTAATATTCTAATATATATTAGAATAACTATACAGTATATATATAACGTGATTAATCACATACAAAATAAAAAATTTTGTTTACATATGTGTGTGTACTGTGTATATATATTATGTATATATAAATACACACACATGCATGTAAATATTTAAGAAACGTTATGTTTATATATTAATTATATTTATAAATGATATAAATTATATGAATATACATATATGCATGTAAATACCATAGACTGTAAAAAAGATGGACGACATTCACTTCCATTAAAGAAAAGTGAAGCCGCCATTGTCCCAATAGGGCGCGGCCATATTGCACTGATTTGGGACCAGAGCCTGCGCAGTAGAGAGCGTCCACACTCCCACAGAGTCAATCACAAACACACGCATCTGACCCTTTTTTAAATTAGCCTGACTGGTCCAATTTTTGTCTGCTGATTTTTCATATAAGAGGCTTGTGTTAAAATAAAGTAAATACAACTCCAATCTCTTCCTGAAGATCCCGAAAAAGTCAGTTGGCGCCTCGGTTCGCTCAGAGAAGCTGTCAGTCTCAGCTGTCAGTCTCAGCTGTCAATCATGATGTCACACTCCCGTTTTTATAGCATCACATAACTAACTAAAACCAAACTTACTTTAAAAACGAAAACCCTAACTTACATCAGCGTGATGAAATCTACATCAAATGACATAAACCATGTTTGAAAACAAAATATTTAAAGTGAAATTTAATTCTTTAGTTTGTCCCACGTCCCATTAGATTACATGGAGAGGGCGGGGTTTATGACCTATACTGGGACCAGCCACCAGGGGGCGATCGAAATGCGATGGCTTCACTTTTGAGGACTAGTGCGGCACACCTGGTAAATACATTTAAAAAGGACCTAAAACTTTTTGCCACACCATTTAACTTTGTGTCAGTACGTCATAAATAGAATGCGGCAGCAGTTTACTGTTGGGGATTTGTCGTGTTGCACTACACAGTGTAGACAGCATCACTGATTATAATGTGTTCTTTAGTATTTTGTCGTGTCGTGCCTCACTGCTCGCATCCGTTGTAGACACAATGTCAGTTTATGAAGAATAAAGAAGGGAAAGTTAATCTTCTGAAATAAAGCACCAATATCTTCTCAGGTAAAAGTTATTAGAACCGTGTCTAGGTACAAGCTAGCCATCACACGGCTAGCTCTGACCTTATCAGCCCATTTTTATCCTATTATGTGATTCGCTCTTGTCGCTTATGACAAAACAGCTAACCACTCACAATGAGCTTGTCTTCTGAAAAGATTATTTTATTCACTTATGTCAGAAACAACGAATATCTTAAAAAATTGGCTGTTGTTCTCAATGCATTACATTGTTATAATTCGGAAAAATTTTACCCGCCAACTGGTGACTGACACAGTTACATATACAGCGCAGATTTTTACTCACATCTGGCGCTTGGCGAGTGTTAATTTTAGGCCCTGCATGTAAATATTTTCAAAATATATACATGCATGTGTGTGTATTTATATATACATAATAAATAGGCTATACACAGTATGCACACATATGTTATCTAAACAAAAACTTTTATTTTGGATTAATCGTGATTAATCATTTGACAGCACATACATATACACATATATACACACACAGACATATATATATATATATATATATATATATATATATATATATATATATATATATATATATATATACATACACACACAGAGAGAGTATGTATTGTATGTGTTTATAATGTAATTTTATTAATTAAGGTAAATTCTGCCACCTTATTTGAGATAATTTCTATCAAAAACCCTAATTGTTTCTGTGAAAAATCAATATCACATCAAAAATTGGATATTTAAATGGCTATGCCTTCTTAAGCAGCTGCAATGCAGTTAACTACTATTTGTTAATAGACTGCAGTGTATCTAACTACTTTTCTAACAGTATTTCACCTGTAGTTTAGCTATTAGGCTACAGTTTTAAAATGAATAGTAGATCCCAAAAGCCGGCAAAGAAATAAAACTAGTTGTATTCCCAGTAAACAAAACCAAAACATGTGGAATAATTCAACAAATCATTAATCACACATGCTTACACATTACAAGATGAAATTATTTCATGAACAGACGTGATTCTGTCACGGTTCTCAAAGACGAATGGTTGGAAAGTTTCCTTCCGATGCCGTCTGCGCTCAATGCGGGAGAGAGCGAGCCACATCCTCCCTTTGCAGATTTGGAGGAGGCAGGCTGAGTAACTTATGGCTTCTCCTTTATGAATTATTCGGTCAGAGTGACTCTGCCTAAGAATATGATGACCTGAGTGACGTCAGAAGCTCTGTGGATTGACATGTCAGAACGAATAGAGAGAGATCTGAGAGCTTCATGCGCTCAAACCTTCAGAGTCATTAACTCTGCGAGAGCACACAGACAGATGAAGGAAGGAGCAGTTCAGAGGTGTTGATGGCTGATGGATAAGAATAGAGCGCTGCAGGGATGAAGAACACTTGTAGGACAAAACCAGGAAACCAGTTCGCATTTAACACTTCTGCTTCCATCGCACTGAAGTCAATGCACTTTTGGTTAAATACCTGAAATGAGGTCTACGGTGAAGTGGATAGTTCACCCAAAAATTTAAATTCTGTCATTAATTACTCACCCTCATGTCATTCCAAACACGTAAGACCTTCATTCATCTTCGAAACACAAATTAAGAGATTTTTTATGAAATCCGAGAGCTTTCTGACCCTGCATAGACAGCAACACAACTGACACATTCAAGGCTCAGAAAGGTAGTAAGAACATCATTAGATTTCAGATTAGATCATTCAAAACAATTAATTTGTGTTCCGAAGATGAACGGAATGTCTTACAAATGTTACTGAAACGATATGAGGGTGAGTAATTAATGACAGAATTTTCATTTTTGGGTGAACTATCCCTTATATCCCTTATATCTTAACACAAGCTTAAGATATTTACATGCTTTTTTCTACATCATAAAATACATCAGTAATACTTTACTTGTCTTGATAAAGGCAGTTGCTAACAAGTGTTGAAATGGGACTACAGAGGTGGTTGGAAACATTAAATGTCATCATATCAACAAGTAAATTCATCTACCCACTAGTCCGCTTTTACAGCCTCACTATATTTATAATCAAACTCTTGCAAGCTGTTCTAACCCAAACTTTCAGGGAAAATGTTTTAAATAAAGACTGAAAGAGTTCTTGGAAGCTTAATGGTCATGCGACTGTGGTGTAGATCGTTTATGGTCTACAACCTTATTTAGGATTCAAATGATTTATAAAAATATTCATTTGTGAAGATAATATGATGAACAAAATGTGTCAAAATCAAACTTTTGTTAGTCACAGTGCCTATTTTGGGCAATATGGAAAAGCCAGTGGAAAGATCGTACTGGGTTTTTGTTAAGAGAACCAGAGTGTTGCGAACTTCTGGGTTACCCTACAAAAACATTTTTTGTAGGGTAGGGTATCACTCTTTAGAGAACTCAATATGATCAAGAAATGTATTTTCTGAGAAAGAAACTTCCCATTTTTCAGGAAAAACTAAATCAGCTATAATATACACTAAACATTAGTGGTGTTTGCATGTGCAAAAGGTTGCTTGGGCGTTCTGGATGGTTGCTAAGTGGTTCATGTGAAAATAACACATCTGTAAGTTCTGGTTTTGTGTAAGGACAAGCCTGGAAGCTGATGATGTTTTCCTCCACAGAAGCTCTGAAAACGTATTTACAGTACATCTGTGTTCAGTTAAAAAAAAAAAAAGAACTAACCAACTTCTAATGGCATTGGTTCGCTGGAAGTTTCCACTGGTATGTACATATGGCTGAAATACCATTTGTTCTTGTGTATGTCATAATCAAACATGATTCAAATGGACAATGTTTATGTCAAAACTGGAGAATGACATGAAAGAGCCACAACATATTTTCAGTGAAGAATTATTTACAAAAAGAAAATCATTTTAAAATAGAAATCTATTGTAACATTATAAATGTCATGTACTAGCATGATCCAAAGATTAAAAAAAGTTAAATGTTCCAAAACAAAGATCATTTTAATGAGCCTAACGTTAATAAGTCCAAATGTGTAACAGTGTGTACTCAAACTCAAACAACAACAGACGAAGAACTGAACAAACTACGTAACTTAAATAAACACTGATAACGAACTCAAACGCAAACAGCTGTGACGATTAAATGAATATCAAGAGGCAGCAAACATAAACAAAGGCAACAGGAAATAGTCATAAGCACACTAAAAGTCCATGAGAATAAAAACTAAATTGAGAGTTTGTGACAATAAACTTTGTTACTTTGTTACCTTGATGAATAAATGCATTTAAAAATAAATCATACTGGCCTCAAACTTTTAAACACTGTATTTCTCAATCACAGAAAGTTATTAGATGCTATTACAAGACTTGAAATACAGTCATAAGGACTACTTGTTTCTGTTTTGGAGTTTGATAGTTGCGATCACTATGAACTGTCGCATGGAAAAGAAATGCATAGGATGCACAAGATTCAAAACATCTAGCTTGTATTCCACAGAAAAATAACAGCATACAGGTGAATGAGAGAATGAGGATGAGTAAACAATTTGGTTGGGTATTTACAGATTTCATAATTTAACTACATTCCCATTCACAATTCAATACTATATATATATCAGATACAGTACTTACAGGTCAAATATTCTTAATAGAAAATAGAAAACTCTCAACTAAAGCATTAAACTATTCAGTGAACCCTATCAGTTGGTTAAAAACAACCTAATTATTAAATTAAATTACTTTTTAATATTAGGTGTAACAATCAAGACTATCAAATTACATTATAAACATTTGAATATAGTAAGTTTTTTTATTTAATATTATTATTTAATTTCATGTTTTATATTATTTATATATTATTTATAAAAGTTGTTTTCATGACAGATTAATTAATAAATTAAAAAGGCCAAGTAAAATATAATCAATCTGTAATATATAAATTTCACTGCTGGTTATATATGCTCTATATAATTGTGTATGTGATGAATAAAAATCTTGAATCTAGTGCATTTATTTATAGGAGCACAATGCTTCTGTCTAGAGTATTTTTTTCTAGTTGACTGAAGAAATGTAATATTACGTGGCATACTGTTTACAAGCTGATTTACTGTCATAATTCTGTGCTTGAAACACTGCAATTATACAGTACCTGAGACATGATTCATTTCAGTAAATTAAACACCTTCTGATGTTCATTCATGTTTATTTTGTGTTATAACTAGTAATAAAGAGGAAGAGATGATCGTTCACATGCTGACTGAATAATTGTCTGAATATGAAAGAATTTGAAAGCTGAGACTTTGTTTTATCTCAAAAGTGAAAGAGCACAAATCTTATTGCAATTATTGGATGGCAGACGGGCTACAAATAATGTTTTTTTAAGAATCAATACCAAGATCATTAAAAGTGTCAACCCAGCCCTAGTAAACAACAGAAACATGATTTCTGTGTGAACTATTCCTTCTGTTTAGTGCAACAGAAGTCAGTACAACAGCAGGCCCGATTTATGGAAGATTTTTTCCGTCACTCTGCATTCCTGTAATGAAAAATCTGTTATAACCACAGGCACACAATTACGCTTCTCTGAACTGTAAAGTGGCTTTAACCTCAAACAAACCTCAAAATCAGCAGCCTTTCTAGCGAGCGCTTATAAATTCGCAACTTAATCATAACTAAATATTAAATCTGACAGTGGCTTCCGTCTTCCCGGTGGACAGCACTAAATAATCAAACGAAACTGGCAGACCCACAAAGCCATTTCAAGTTTTGTGAGACATGTGGACACCAAATCCGAAGCCTGAAGCCTGCGACCGTCTGTTAAACTCTCACTGCGTGGAGCAATAAAGGCCCATGTGCCAGCGAGCGCCTGGCACGGCGGCTCCATATGTGTGCCCTGTTGCCCCTGCCGTGTGGTTTCAAACCAGATCGCTGTGTCTGCGTGCTGTAAAAGGTCTGTTTATTTGTGTTTCTCTCACGTTTAATGGCTGCCTCCGAGGCCTTCTTTCATCCCAAGAGCTCGGCTCTCCTCCCCCCGCCGCTCTGCGCTCCAAGAGACGACGGTTGGAGTGCTGTGGTGGCGTAGGAGTAATAAAAAAATAATAAGGCTCAAACGTTGATCGATGGCTTTAATTTAAACATCATACATGTGTTATTTTTGGTCCATCAGAATTTATTACGCTTGCACTTTCCGTTTTATGGCAGTCAATGCGGCGCGTACGCAAGCTGACATGAAAGTTAAAGCAATCAGCTGCTGCCTATGGATCGAAGGAGGAAGGAGCTATTACACGGAGTCATTAGGTGTCACGTTGTCAAGCACTAGTGATATATGCTATACTGTTCGCATGCCTGAGTTATGGGATTCAGAGCATTAAGATGACTACTGCAGGCTGGGAATTACAAAGGGAATTTGTTTTGTAATGTAATGGTAATTAGAGTGCTTATATGGCAGGATAGTATTTGGATTGGCTAACATGCAGACTTCATTTAAAATAGAATTCATCATATCATATAAATTTTCCATTTTTTATGTTTTCGAAATAAGCTTGTTTCTGTAATGGGATATAAAAAAAAAAAAAAAAAAAAAGATAATTGTGACTTTTTATTTCACTTTTCAGACTTTTACTCTTTCAATTCAGAATTTTTTTTTTCTCACAATTGCAAGAAATAAACCCAGCACTGTGAGATATAAACTCAGAATTGCAATATATATATATATATATATATATATATATATATATATATATATATATATATATATATATATATATATATATATACACAAATTACAAAGAAAATTTTTTTTGTAACATAACATTAATTAGGAGTGCTTATATATATATATTTTTTTTTTATTATTATTTTTTTTCAGTTAATTTAGCTGGAGTCACCTAATAAACATACTTAATTTAAAAGATCATTTATTCTATTTTATAATTATAATTTTTTTTTCCTGTTTTGACAAATTTTATTATTATTATTATTTTTTAGTTTTAGAAAGAAGTCTCTTACTGTTGGTATTCCTAAGTCTGCATTTATCTGAGCGAAGATGCAATACAAATATTGCAAATTAAAATCTATGGAAGCTTGCTTCTGCAATGAGATTAATTGTCTTTTCCCTAAGAATTGTGAAAACCAACTCAGAAATATGAGAAAAAAAGTCTGAATTGTGAGATATAATCGAATAATTGCAAACTGGAAACAAACTTGAAACTTAATTCAGAATTATGAGATATAAATCTTGTATGGAAGCTTTGATTGCGCACTACGATAAAAATCTAAATAATTGCCCCTTTTCATCTCACAATTATCTGACATTTTCTCAGAGCTGTGAGGTACTCAGAAATTCAAGAAATTCAATTGCAAAAAATTAGCTCAGAATTCTAAAGAGTTACAAAGAAAAGTTTTCTAACAATGTTAATTAGAGTGCTTTTATGGCTCGATTCACTTTATTTTTTGCACTTAATTTAGCTGGATCCAGTTAACAAACAGACTTAATTTAAAATATATTTTATTATAGGTTAAATGCATTTTTTCCTGGGTTATTATTTGTTTTGCTTTTAATATTCAAATCCAAACAGAGTGGACATCTGCATGTAGAACTAAGACAAACTTTGCATGCCCTCTTCTGAAAACAATGCAACTGTAATGACAATCTAGCACAGACGGATCGTGACTCACAAATGCAAAGCAGTTCAAATTTAGATCAAATGTATGAGTTTAATGTGGACAGTGTGGCATGGAAAGTTTGCTTCAGAAGTGGGCATGGAGAAACAATTAGTTAAACCAGCGGTCCGCCTGCGTCGTCACTGGCAACGGATGAAATCAACCCTGGCAACCCGCACTGAAGAAAAAACACTGCCAGGGGGTTACAGGACAGTTTCTAAGGTGCAAAAGGTGCTTGCTAGGGTGTTTCATGGCTAAATCTCAGTCTGTCATGTCATGCATTTTAGCAATTGCCTATTTGATCATGAAAAGACCAAAGTGTTAATGCTTTCTAAGAAGCACTGAGACAGATCAATCACTCAAAAACACTCAGGTTGCGGTTTGAGACGCATTCAAGATGTGACTTGGCTAAGTGCAAATGTCTTTGGATGTTCAGGCCACATATAGTTCATAAACTTTACATCTCCCCAATGGCATTACATCAGCATTCTGAAGTTTGGGAGTTTTGCAGTCGACAGATGAATAAGAAATCATACAGTACATGAGATAATACGGATGAAACGTCAATTGAAATTCAAAGACCAAATGTCGGTTTCAAAGAATGTTTTCTGAAAAGTTTGACTGAACAAGATGATCAGTATATATTATGTGTAAAAAGTCTGGACTGTAGATTGTTTGAGTATCAACCAATAATAAAACAATGGGATTTTATTAAGGTATTATCATCCACCATGCGGATATTGTACATCAGATTGCTTAGAACGTTAATAGTGCACCTTTCCTCAATAATAAGCATGATTTGAGATATCTTTTATATTTCACAATTACAATTCACAATAAAAAAAAAAATGCAATTATGAACCCAAGTTAAAAAAAATAGTAATATTCACTACCTTAGCATGTATTACTAAAATGAACATTCTTGTGATTTATAATAAATAAATAAATAAATAAATAAATAAATAAATAATCAATCAATCAATCAATCAATCAAATAAAATACACATTCAAATGTTTGGGGTCTGTACAATTTTTTATGCCTTTTAAATAAGGCTCTTATGTTTACTAAGGCTGCATTTATTTGATGAAGAACACAGTAAAAACTGTATACAGTAAAAAAAAGTACAATTATTAAATAATATTACAATTTAAAAGAACTGTTTTGTATTCTAATATATTTTAAAATTTAAAAAAGTAATTTATTCCTGTGATCAAAGCTGAATTTTCAGCATCATTGCTCCAGTCTTTAGTGTCTAATATGCTGATTTGCTGCTTAAATAAATAAATAAATAAATAATTTTGATTATTATAAATGTTGAACACAGTTGTGCTGCCGAATAATTTTAGGGATCATTAATGAATGGAAAGGCATTTCTTCTTAGCTTAAGATAAAAGTATTGATTTCTGCACAGAATACTAGGGTAAAAACATCTGGGGTCAAAGCTGCCAGATGTGGTTTTAAGTAAACTGAATCTGACCTTGTTTGTTGCATATTTGCAAGTTCTAGAAACCAACATTTTTTTCGAGTACAGTTACGAAACATGCAAACACGATTCTGCACAAAATGAGGAGTATAAAAACACCCAACACACAGATCAAACAACACCACTAAAAGTATTTCTCACAGACTCAACAATTCTCCACAGACTTCTGTGCACTGGTCATTCGCTAATATATGAACTTGACGCGGTCAGTTTACGTCATCGGGGCGCTCCGCGCCAAGACAGGAAAACAATTGCATTATTTCCCAAAGAGCGTCTATGTGCTTTTCTCTCCATGAGTGCTTCAGCAGCGGGTTCACTGGAAAATACTCGACCCTGAACAATTCCAGTTAATGCACAACACCGCTTCCATCCCTGCAGCGGAGTGAGATCCCACAACATTCCCTGCACCGTTAATGCCTTTTCATTGTTTTGTCAATGATTTGTTTGCTTATTAGGTCATACAATTATTACAGAGAAGTGTAATCACAGGTCAGGTGTGGATTATAGTGCCACGCTAAATTGTATACAGCCAAAGCCTATTTTACTAAAGTCCTGAGACCATCAATTATTGGAATTAAAACCTAATACAATCCAGATGTGTCTTTCAGAGAAACTGTACTGAACGCAGATTCTTTCATCCTTTCTAAGTATCAAACTGATCAGACTAATACGAGGTTCTGGCTAATCATGGTAAATTAAAGTAAATAACATGCAAAGCTTCCTCAAACAGGGTTGCATTAAAACCCAAATCAAACCCTGATATGGCTTAAAGTGGTTGTGCATGATTTTTTAATGCTGTTACATTGGTCCATATTACACAAATCAATACCCTTGATCTAAAGATCACAGATAGCATCTAGATTTGTGATACAGACATCACATTAAGGGATAAAAGGAGGTTTCGAGAGACCTCCCGTCCACTTTTTCCCTCCGTGCAAATGTGTCACTCTAATGAATTCAATGAATCACGTTTACAATAGTTTACAACCCTGATTGCACTGTAATCCAAGTTGGAATTTGATCCAAACGCTTGTCTAAACCAGCCTCATTATATTTCTTTCAGATGGCCCACTTAAGCTCCCGTTACATCTAATTGCAACCGTATGAATTCGATGTGTCATTAATGCATCTGTTCAAAGTGCTCGAGATTTTGACCTGCCAGGTGTTTTTGAGGTTTGGGAACCAGTGTATGAGTCTGGTTCGGGATTGGTATCAGCATCAGGCATTCCTCTTTTTAGTTGCTTATGCATCCTGGTGGGTGTTTTTCTCCATTTTTGTTGATCAAATGATAACGCGATGATGAGAACATCATGTTTTTTGTGGCTTGAATGAAACGAGCTAAAACTTTTTTTCTCCGTCTGTCCAAGTTTATTCTATTCTTTCATTTTTCTTTTCCACACAAGTGTCAAACCGGCATTTTCTTTTGATATTAAAGCAGCTTATATGGAAGGATTAATCCATATGGTCCTGGGAGATGGACATGATAAAAAATACATGAAGGCAGCTTGTCAGCATTGTATATGGTCATAATGAACAGATTCTGAAGAAAGAGGTGCTGGGACTTTAAATTAAGCCCTTTTAGTGCTGAAAAAGCAGCAACATTTGGATTTCATTTGGGTGCCAAACAAAACCCAAGCACAACCATTGTGTCTCTCTTTTTTGATACGTATGATCCTTAGAGTCTCGTGGAGGTTAAATTGGAAGCAGACACCTCCAGCGAAGCTCGTTTGTCCATCTGTGTGCGGCGCATGGCTTTGATTGGATCTCTAAGCTCTCTAATGATGATGGCTTATCTCCGGGCTGAACGTCTGACAAACACTGCTACGCTCAGGTCACGAGGAAGTGTTCACCGCACTCCTCTGGATGAAAGTGAATGGGAAATGTTCCAGGCCTGCGAGCTCATACGTCTCCACGTTTGATTTTAGCTCATTTCCTCTGCTTTGACGGCACATGCGCTGGATGTTAGCCTCATCAAGGAGCTTGTGCGGTGGTAAGAAGATACACACATAAAAAGGTGAACTAGGGTGATGTGTTTACTGCAGGATTTGATGAGGATTTGTGGGGGGTCTGACACTCAAAATATCTGACTGAAAAAACAAAAAACACATCTGTATTCGGGTAACATCTGTATGACATGAGCTCATTTATTGTGCCATCTATTAATTTTATTTATTATTATTAATAATATTAGTAATATTATATAATATGGTTAGTTATTATTACATTCTTTTGGTATTTGTACAGCTGGTATTTAATTTGTTTGATTTACTTTTGACTCCTCTTTGTCTGTGAATGGTGATATATAACTAAATTTTACTTAATATATTATTCATTTATATTTTATTTTATTTATTTATTTGTGGGACACAAAGTCAAAAATGTCTGAACTGTCCTTAAATTCTACAAATAGAAGTCTCAGTAAAAGCACTATTGTTGTCATCAATTAAAACTATTACATCGTGTTCTGCAATTGAAATAAAGCTGAAATAAAATAGAAATATTACATGAAAAACTAAAAAAAAGAAAAAAAAAATCTAAATGTTGCTAAACTATTCAAACTGATATAAAGCTGAAATAAAAAAAATCAAACTTCTATAGAAATAACACTACAAATATGCAGAAAAGTATTTTGTTTTCATGTCACTTAAAAAACTATGAAACATTAATGATATTCATAATATAAATAGCAATGGTAATTGTACAAAATATATCATTTCAATATTTGTTTGATTAAAATGTATATGTATTTAATATATAAAGAAAACACTTTTATAAAGCCAATGAGTCATACCTTTTGTTGACAAGAGCATCAGTTTTAATAAATGAATGAATTAATTAACTTATTTTTAAAGTATGGAACCAACCAAAAAAATAATTTGGGAAACTTTTGCCACATTTAAAACCTTTTTATGGTCTTAATCACTGACCCATGAAAGCAATAAAAATAGCTATTTTAATTTGCTTTAAAACATAAAATTGTTCATTTGATGGATACATTTATATAATCAACTTTTCCATGACTTATGAGCAAAACATTAAGAAACAGAGAACACATGTTTGTTTGGTGTCATTAGTCATGTCAGCAAGACTAACGGCCCAGAATAATAAAACACCAAGCATAGACATACTGAAAAAAAGAAGAAAAAAAAAAAGCTCTTCCAATGAAGCCTCTGAATGCATGCCAACCCTGTGAGGAAGATTTACATATTTGTCCAGTGGAAAATGCAAGTGAAAGGTTTTTTTTTTTTTTTTTTTTTAATTCAAAGCAAGTGCGACTGATACATGTTCCTAAAGAACATAAAATATATTACAATTCTCCAAGGTCTTTCAACTATAAAGCTTGAGTTTGTATTAAAATGGCCCTGGCTGAGTTTTCTGGACAGATAGCCACTGTTTCCCAAGACGGCAACTGATACTTCCTATTACATCTCCAAAGGCCTACAGGCAACGAACAGCTCTAGTCGGAGTAAAGCCCCAGAGAAGCGCCTGAGGTTAGGCCATACTGTTGAAACATCCAATTTACCGCACACATATCTTGGCCCTTCTGTTTTAAACCCAACGATATTACAAACAGCCCAGAGACGGCTGTGTTGACCTTAGCTGGGCTCAGATGGGAGTGAGGAACGATCGGGAACTCCTGCGTCAGCCCTGATCAAGTGCTTCACAGCTTCTCACCTCTCACTACCAAAGGAGGAACCGGGGATGATTCTGTCTGAGCCAGCAACTGAATGTGTGTTTTGGCACGAGGCTCAGACTTTTCATAGACGACTGGAAGACAGCTGTCTGCAAAGGCATCGGTGTAACAGCAGAACCCTTAGAGAAATGGGTTAAGGTGTGTTGAACAAGGAAGCTCTGCTTTTGATTAATGACTGTCTAAACATCACTTGATATCGTTGCATACTTCAAGAAAGTTAGAGGCCGATCCGAATGATGGAAAGGAAACCCCTCTAGCTTTGGGGGTTCGGTTAGGCACATGTGTGATTTGACGATGCACTTGTCAGCAAGGCATGAGTGAGCAGATACATCCAACTTTATAGGTATTAAAATAATTCAAGGTCTCTCATCATCGGCCAATTTCAGAAAGGCTTCTAAAGTCATGAGGGAATTCATCATTTATTGATGAGATATGTGATGAAAGAACCCACATATGCACTTCTATACATGTTTCAGGTAGTCTTGAACCAATCTGGCTCCAACATAAAGTGGAATCTGACTATAAAAATGCTGCTAAATCAGCACTGAGAAAAGCATTGAGATATAAATCATACTTATGCCCAATGACTGTCAAGGTTTGGGGTAAAGAATGACCATAAAGACTACACAGTAACAAAAGCCGACAAGGCAAGCACATTTCGAAAGTAGAAAAGGTACAAAACAAATGTTGCTCAGGGGAAAGGGAGGGAAAGCCCTCCGTCAAGCTGAACTTCCTCAAGTCAGCATGCCCAGAAAAACAAAAATGGCTGAATGTGTCCAAGAGGCCATAGCAGAGGCAGGATCTACCTAATGTTTACACAGGTGGGCTTCTATTCAGCCATGTGGTTGGCAAAGAGAAAGGCAGACTGGGATAGGAAAGTGTGATAAAAGTCAAACTGAGATAGACAGGGAGATACTGAGGAAGGGAAGAAAGTGGTGATGTAACAAAAATAATTATGAAGAAGAGTAACTGATTCATTGACAAGAAGTTCACTGGATGAGGATTGGTTGGCCCATGAAAGTGGATTTGGAAGGACAAGTGGTAACAAAAAATATGTGGTTTTACCCCCTTTTTATATGCTTTAAACATTAAAATCTACAAATTCTGCCCTTCAGAAGCAACAAAAGATACTTATGTTTTCCAGAAGACAACAAAAGTACAATATAAGTTATATTACAGTACAGTCACTGCTAGAAAGTGATTCAGATTCATGAACCTTAAAAAAAAGGGAAAAAAGGAAAGAAAAACACATGGATAAGTTATGTAACAACAACATATTGTATTAAGAATCAAACATACTTTTTTTTTAAACAGGGTCATTTTTCTACTATTCACTATTTACAATTTATATTCACATTCTACTATTTTCTCTTGTAGACTATATGTAAACATCTTTTATGGTATTTTATGTTAAATATCTTATTCGCTACATTTGTAAATAAACAAAATTGTATAATAAACAGCACTAAATTATGTGTGTGTTTGTATGTATGTACACAAAGATCTGTCATGAAACTCTAGACAGGTTCTAACTCAATCTGATATAATTACATCATTCACGTGGCGCAGCTGATTGGTTTCTTTTCATATCAGCAACCGATGAGCCTGCTGCTCAACATTCAAATACTCGGCTAGTGCTTCAAAAACCTCCCCAGCTCCACCTGACTAGATCTGCTACTGGGTGACTCAAGTACGCTATATATGGGGGTTATTTGAGACATGTTATATGTGCACCAGAAGTAGTTCTTATGGTCACAGCAGCATGACTGTGGATGTGTTGGTTGTAGTAAGTCTCTGTACTTGTTCTGTCACACACACACACACACACACACATTTTTAGTTTACTTATTTTATAAAAAAAATATATATATATATTATAATTATATATATATATATAATTGCAATTGGCATGAGGGTATATACAGTGGGTACGGAAAGTATTCAGACCCCCTTAAATTTTTCACTCTTTGTTATATTGCAGCCATTTGCTAAAATCATTTAAGTTATTTTTTTTCCTCATTAATGTACACACAGCACCCCATACTGACAGAAAAACACAGAATTGTTGACATTTTTTGCAGATTTATTAAAAAAGAAAAACTGAAATATCACATGGTCCTAAGTATTCAGACCCTTTGATGTGACACTCATATATTTAACTCAGGTGCTGTCCATTTCTTCTGATCATCTATGAGATGGTGCTACACCTTCATTTGAGTCCAGCTGTGTTTGATTATACTGATTGGACTTGATTAGGAAAGCCACACACCTGTCTATATAAGACCTTACAGCTCACAGTGCATGTCAGAGCAAATGAGAATCATGAAGTCAAAGGAACTGCCTGAAGAGCTCAGAGACAGAATTGTGGCAAGGCACATATCTGGCCAAGGTTACAAAAAAAATTCAGCTGCACTTAAGGTTCATAAGAGCACAGTGGCCTCCGTAATCCTTAAATGGAAGACGTTTGGGACGACCAGAACCCTTCCTAGAGCTGTCCGTCCGGCCAAACTGAGCTATCGGGGGAGAAGAGCCTTGGTGAGAGAGGTAAAGAAGAACCCAAAGATCACTGTGGCTGTGCTCCAGAGATGCAGTCGGGAGATGGGAGAAAGTTGTATAAAGTCAACCATCACTGCAGCCCTCCACCAGTCGGGGCTTTATGGCAGAGTGGCCTGACGGAAGCCTTAGTGCAAGACACATGAAAGCCCGCATGGAGTTTGCTAAAAAACAGAGAAATAAGTTTCTCTGGTCTGATGAGACCAGGATAGAACTTTTTGGCCTTAATTCTAAGTGATATGTGTGGTTTGAAGAAAACCAGGCACTGCTCATCACCTGTCCAATACAGACCCAACAGTGAAGCATGGTGGTGGCAGCATCATGCTGTGGGGGTGTTTTTCAGCTGCAGGGACAGGACGACTGGTTGCAATCGAGGTAAAGATGAATGCGGCCAAGTACAGGGATATCCTGGACGAAAACCTTTTCCAGAGTGCTCAGGACCTCAGACTGGGCCGAAGGTTCACCTTCCAACAAGACAATGACCCTAAGCACACAGCTAAAATAACGAAGGAGTGGCTTCACAACAACTCCGTGACTGTTTTTGAATGGCCCAGCCAGAGCCCTGACTTAAACCCAATTGAGCATCTCTGGAGAGACCTGAAAATTGCTGTCCACCAACGTTTACCATCCAACCTGACAGAACTGGAGAGGATCTGCAAGGAAGAATGGCAGAGGATCCCCAAATCCAGGTGTGAAAAACTTGTTGCATCCTTCCCAAAAAGACTCATGGCTGTATTCGATCAAAAGGGTGCTTCTACTAAATACTGAGCAAAGGGTCTGAATACTTAGGACCATGTGATATTTCAGTTTTTCTTTTTTAATAAATCTGCAAAAATGTCAACAATTCTGTGTTTTTCTGTCAATATGGGGTGCTGTGTGTACATTAATGAGGAAAAAAAATGAACTTAAATGATTTTAGCAAATGGCTGCAATATAACAAAGAGTGAAAAATTTAAGGAGGTCTGAATACTTTCCGTACCCACTGTACGGACCGAATTCAGTTTAGGACCTGTAGAAACAGACACTAGATTTAGACACAGGAGTGTGATCTCTGCTGAAACATTTTAACCAGTAATAATAATTCAAATTAATTTTCATTGATATAATATAATTATATAATTATCATAGGCTTACACTTGGCAAATTGGTCTGTTTCTGTTCCTACCATGTATTTGTGTGGAGAAAGTGAATAGTTCTCTTAGCCCTGATTTACTTCAAAGTCCTTTGAAATCTCCAATTACATGCTGAGATTGTCTTCTCTGCACCCGTGACAGAGATTTTGCCAAGTAGGACGTATCTTTTGTTGGTCCTGGAACAACGTAACTGTCAAACACAGTTCTAACCTATCCCTAACCCCAATCCTATCCATTGACTGACCCTAAAACCCGACTGATCTGATTGGTTGACAGAGATGTGGTTCAAAGACCAAGAAGGATGCTGGTCTAGAAACCTACTTTGCCCTACTTGGCAAAATCACGGTAAGCGTTCCACATCACCCTTGACAATCTCAGAACTAAAGGCCGATGGTGGCTCAGCCCCTTATTTATACACGGGCCACACTGAAATGTCTAAAATGTAAAGGATATGGCCCAAAACAGTGTTTAGTTTTTCTTAATATAAACCTTGACTCCAAACCCAAGTATTTAATATGAACTTTGGTATGTGTTGACTTCTAACTTTACATTTTTGTTGTAGTTTATACAACAAGGCTACCTAGTGTAATACAGCAAAATATTAGCATTAGAAAAAGTTATTGGACAGAGAAGAGTTTAAAAAGGCATGAGACCAGTTCTGTTCTTATTTAATGGAGAGAAGCCGTTGTGCCTCATTTAGAAGGAAACAATATTATTTACGCCGACATTACGGGACAGTACAAAGTTAAATATGGCGTACTTCATAGCTTGACCCAAGAGTAAAGACAGGGCTTTGGTGCAACAACGGAGAGCATAATAAACAGAGCAAGCAGAAAAGCACGGTTTATGATGTTGGAAGGGAGAATTAAGCCTTCAGGGATGTAATTTTCTGATAGTTTTACAACTGACATTAAGATGGTCATATCTGTATCATAATGTTTCAGAAACCTGTACTGAGGACATTTGTTATGCAGCAGAGCCATATAGGTGGGCTTTTTTGAGCCAGTAAGCAACAATCTAAAACATCCTAGCAACACCTTAGCAACCACCCAGAAAACATCAACATAGTAATCGGTGTTCCGGCAGATGACGTAGGACGTAGGCACAACGTAAACTCTTGTTTTAAAGTCTGCTTTGTTTTGCTCTCTCCCCTGTGCATCCGCGTTCGTCACTTTTCACCGGATTTACGATTTTACGTTTTATGTCATCTGCTGGAACACTACTCTCTGGTGAACATGCATATGACATTTAACAGAAGCTAGAGATTACAGTTTATAAAGTTTTAAATATGAATAGGACCTATTTTTATTACATAAAAGCATTGCTTTGCTTCAGATGGCCTTTATTAATCCCCCGGGGCCGCGTGGAGCACTTTTTATGATGGATGGATGCACTTTTTGGCCTTCAAAATCTTGACCACAATTCATTGCCATTATGGAGCTTGGAAGAGCCCAGAAATATTTAATATAACTCCGACTGTATTTGTCTGAAAGAAGACAGTCATATGCACCTAAGATGGCTTGAGGGTGAGTAAATCATGGGGTCATTTTCATTTTTGGGTGAGCTACCCCTTTAAGAACTACATGTCAATACTCTGCAGTCACCCACAATACTCTTGCACCTTGTACAAGGAACAAAACAAAAATAGTGAAATGAAAAAAGAACTAAAACAAAACGAAAAAAAAAAAAAATAGAGAAATTAGAAAAATAAAATCAAATAAATTTATAAAAAAATAACTTTTAGGACACTGAAACCAACCACAACACTCAAGCACCTTATACAGGCAAGAAATAAAATAAAATAAATAAATAGAGTGAAATGAAACCTAAAACTAACACCAAACAAAAATACCATTCAAAACAATTTAGCAACTGCAAAGCCACGTTCGGCAACCACTCTCAACACTAAATCAAACCAAAAACCATTCAGAACAATTTAGCAACTGCATAGCAACACTCTCTGTAACCACCCACAATAAAACTTTAGCACCTTGTACAAATAACAAAATAAAAAAAATAACTAAAGTGAAACAAAAGCAAAAACCAACACAAAACAAAACAAAACAAAACAAAACCACCACTCAAAACAATTTAGCAACTGCATAGTCTGCAGCCAACCACAACACTCTAGCACCTTCTACGGGAAATCAAAACATCAACAAAAAATCGTTCAGAACACTTCAGCATCTGCAGATCAATGCTCTGCGAACCAATCACAAAAAATAAGAATCTTGCATGGTATAGTGTTTTAAGTAATATACCAATATTTCTAACATTGTTCAGGAAATTATCTCTCAGTGATGTTGTGCTTCCATGCTAACACAGAGCTAAGGGCTTCCTCAGATGTCTTTTCAGTGCTAAAGAGGAATTTCAAGCTGAAGGTATTGCAACCTTAAGCTCCAAGTATCATAGCCCTTCCTTCAGGCAACCAATGTCCCGTCGCAATTTGGATACATGTGTGAAAGGCTTTTCGTCAGAAAGAACAAATCATCAACAATGACTAAAATCTCACTAACACAAGAAATCAGACTGGAGTTTGACAAACTGCTTTCGGGCAAACAGAACTTGTTTTCAGGCCAGATGGTAAGTCGACACTGCCTGTGTTTACATGGTGTACAGTAATTTGACAGTTGACATAATTTTAAAACAATACATCATTGTGTATTTCTTTTTTTTATTGCAAGGGTTGCTTATGCAATAAAACTATCCCAATTACCATTTATTGTACTGTGTGCATTATATCATGTTGTATCATGACTGTGGAGTTCCCCATCCACACTTAACTACAATATTTCTATTATGCAAATATAAGATTACTATTCATTAAAATATGACTGAATTGTCAGATCCAGTGGCATGCTGCACTCATAGGTACACAATTTCAGTCTGGTCTGTGATCAGATCCGATCCCATTCTCCCTTGCTTTCCTTTTATTTTCCTGTTTGCTCTCTATAATAGCAAAGTTAAAAGTTCATTGATTTAACTATGCTTAACACAACCTTAATTGGGTTAAGGTAACCAAATTCTTGTATTTCACACCATTTTACATGATCCACCAGTCTTATTTGGACTATGCTGACAGATTGTTGCAGTTCATGCAAACACAGCCTCTGTTTTCATTAATGCAGAGTAAATGTTTCATATTTCATGTGATAAATTTACCTCGACAGCCCCAACATGTTATCCCAGGGAATTACACATGCTAATAAAGCACAAAAACATCTGACAAAATTGAACAAAATGTTCCATTCCATTCAAAGGTGGACTTGAAGCTCTTCTTAAGGGAACAGAAGGGTAATGAACCATATAATTCTGTAAATAACTGCTACACAACATGTTTCTGAATCTTTGAAAGGGAAGCATGTAGGATCATGTGACTAGTAGGCCACAGTACGGACAGTCCGCTCAGATCTTTCCCCCCTCACAATTACTCTTTTATTAGCATGTAAACCAACTCTTTCTGTAGAAATGGGACAATGTTGCATTTAAAAATGCATTGTGTGGCAAGCCACAGCATGCGGTTTCAAACAAAGAACAATTGAAAACAAACAGTCAAACAAAATTACTTCACTCACGTCGTAATTGCTCGAGACATATTGTGTAATAGCCTAGACAAGAAGTCTTACCACCTGCTCAATGAGGACACCTAAGGCTTGTGATATCGATACCTCTGTGAACAAATCCGTATGTAACACTTGATGTTTGATGTTTTGATTTTGATGTCAGGTTGCATTTCTCTTCTTTTGCACAGATGACGGTTTGGATTGGGTCACACTGTGGCTTAATATCATCTCATGATATAAAATATTAAGGGGTCAGATTGCACATTTTGATGTTATATAATTATTTTCCCTGAGGTCTACTTAGAAATGTTAGTTATGTTTTTTCTGTAGCAAACACAATCATACTGTATTTCATTTTGAGATTTGAAACCTTTCTCTGACCTGTACAATTAAACTTTTTTTTTTTTTTTTCACTCCTGCACCTTTTAGAAAAGTCCTAACATGAATTGTTTCCACAGAATGGCAGATGACACACCGGTTTGGTAGCCTTTACCTTATTTTACTCTTGTAAGTTCTGGGTTATAGGAATAATAGCATTTATATCCAGTTTTCCTCTCATTACCTCACCAAGACTTGGCCAGCCAAGTTTCTGACCCCCAAAAAGACGTCTTATATATATATATATATATATATAAATGTGTACAATCATATTTTAATTCATGTGATTTATTTGTCTCTAGAAGTTCAGAACGGGTCGTATTTTCAACTTGGATTCAATAAATGCTCTTTTTGGACTGGAAGGGATGTTTTGTGGTCTGACATAGTTACAATATGTTTACCACATACATCATATTATCTCAAAAGTTCAAGATGTCATGAAAACGCCACTTGAAGCTTTCTATATGCCATTTTGAACAACTGGTTTGTCAGCAACAAGTCAAACACTGATGAAAATCACATTAAATCCAGAACTCGCTGACAAACAGTTGCGCTCACATACATTGCGCTGGATTCTGGCAAAGGCAGTTAGGTCTGTTTGAGAATGCAAATGCACCGCGAGCTGTGGAGGTGAGCTCAGGACAGGAGACTGACCCAGATACTGGGGAAAACTCTCTTTGAGGCAGATCTTTCTGGGAGGCACCCCTGGAGTTTCACCAACCGGCCACAGCTCAATGAATGTGCAGTTCACTGAAAAGAACAGATGACGGTGGACTCATGATGGTCCACTTTCACCTACACGAGGTGTAATGTAGGGCTGTCAATCAACTACGCTCGTAATTAATCTAAAAAATAAAACTGCTGTTTAAAGATTTTGAAACAGTCCACAGTTTGTAAAGGAATTTTTACTTTTATCCAGCAAGAGAATTAAATTGATCAAAAGTGATATTAAGGTGATATTAAAGACAATGTTATAAAAGTGTTTTCGAATAAACACTATTCTTTGGAACTTTCTAGTTTGCAAAGAATCCTGAAAAAAAAGAAAAAGAAAGAAAGAAAAATCAGGTTTCCACGAAAATAGAAAGCAGCATGACTATTTTCAACATTGATATGAATAAGAAATGTTTCTTGAGCATCAAAACAGCTTATCAAAATGATTTCGGAAGGATCATGTGACACTGAGGACTGGAGTAATGATGCTAAAAATTCAGCTTTGAATCACAGAAATAAATTACATTTTGAAATACATTAAAATTTAAATCAGTCCAAGTTCATGTAGTTGTATTTTCAAATAAATGCAGCCTTGATAAACATAAGAGAGAAGTCTATCATTGGCCTACAGTCCACAGGAATTCATTGTTTGTCAGTCTGAGTGCTGTTCACAGTTTAAAATATATATATATATATATATATATATATATATATATATATATATATATATATATATATATATATATATATATATATATATATATATGTGAAAGTCTTTGTCTATACTGTCACATTTTACTGTTTTTTTCCTCCAGTGTCTCACGCCATGAGCTTCATGTTGTGTGTATGTCTTTGTGTCATTTACCATTATTTTTCATATAATACAAATTTCACTTATTTGTCAGCCCAAGTTTTAAGCAATCATATTATAACTTATGTTATGATTTTGTACAGTGCCTATAAATAGTATGCACCTCTTTTGAAATGAAAAGTTTTTATTTTTTTTCTCTAGAGGATAATGATAATGATCAGCAAAACAATATTCTCTCAAGTCAAAGCTATTTTCTACATTCAAAATGAATTACAGTCCAACACAAAACATCTGTTTGCGTATCTGTTTACACACACTTTCCTCTTTCAAGTCAGCATATAGTAGATGCTCCTTTGGCAGCAGTTCCAGCCTCGGGTCTGTAGGTCTCTATCAGCATCGCACATCTGGCCACTGCAGTCCCCATTCATCTTTGCGGAACTGCTCCAACTCAGTCAGGTTGCATGGAGAGTGTGAGTTAACAGCCTTTTTCAAGTCCACCCACAAATTCTTGATTGGACTGAGATCTGACTTGGCCACTCAAGGATACTGACATTGTTTTTAAGCCAATCCTTGGGCTTGGGCTTTATACTTGGAGTCATTGTCTTGCTGGAAAACAAATTTTCGCCTAAGTCACAGGTGTCTTGCAGACTCCATCAGGTTTTCCTCCAATTGTTCTGCATTCACTTCATCCTTAATGGCCTGCAGGCATTCCCACGGCATGATGCTGCCACCACTAGGACTCAAAGTGGGAATAGTTTTTCTCTAACGATGCACAGTGTTTAACTTACGCCAAACATGGCATTTGCTTTGATGGCCAAAAAGCTCAACTGTGGTCTCATTGGATTATAAAAACCCTCTTCCAGATGGCTTCAGAATCCACCACATGCCTTCTGGAAAACTGTAGGCGAGATCTCATATGACAACAGAGGCTTTCTCTTTGCTGCTTTGCCATAAAGCTGTGACGGGTGAAGTGGGCAACACTGTTGCATGCTCATTTTCTCCAGTCATGTAACTGCTTCATTGGTGTCTTGGTGGCCTCCTCTGTCCTGTGTTTTTAGGTAGATTTACAGCTGGGAGCATACTCTTTCCATTTGTTAATTATTGATTTAACTGTACTCCAAGGGATATGGTGTAAGTTCTGCCATAACACTGACTCACCAGAAGTTGGACCTTCCAGATAGATGTGTATTTATACTACAATCAATTGAAACCTCTTGAGTACACACAAGTGAACTATTTATGTGACTTTTAATAGAAACTGGCTGCATAAGTGATGATGTTGGTGTGTGGGGGGGTGAATACTTATGAAATCAGTTATATTGGAATTGAACTTTATAATCACAAATATTTTGGATTATTTTGAGCTCTGCTTTCACTTTGGCATTTGACTTGATTTCTGTTCAAAAGCACTGAAAATGCTAAGTTAAAGGGATACTCCGACCCAAAAAGAAAATTTAGTCATTAAAGGGATAGTTCACCCAAAAATGAAAATTATGTCATTAATGACTCACCCTCATGTCGTTCCAAACCCGTGAGACCTCCGTTCATCTTCGGAACACATTAGAAGATATTTTAGATTTAGTCCGAGAGCTTTCTGTTCCTCCATTGAGAATGTATGTACGGTATACTGTCCACGTCCAGAAAGGTAATAAAAACATCTTCAAAGTAGTCCATGTGACATCAGAGGGTCCGTTAGAATTTTTTGAAGCATGGAAAATACATTTTGGTCCAAAAATATCAAAAACTACGACTTTATTCAGCATTGACTTCTCTCCCGGGTCTGTTATGAGCGTGTTCACAACACTGCAGTTTAGTGATATCCGGTTCGCGAACGAATCACTAGATGTAACCGGATCTTCTTGAACCAGTTCACCAAATCGAACTGAATCGTTTGAAACGGTTCGCGTCAACAATAAGCATTAATCCACAAATGACTTAAGCTGTTAACTTTTTTAATGTGGCTGACTTTAAGTCTGAGTTCAAATTTACCTATGTGGAGTGTTAATTCATTTACTCAAACAGTACACGGACTGAACTGCTGTGAAGACAGAACTGAAGATGAACACCGAGCCGAGCCAGATAACGAACGAAACATTGACTCGTTCTCGAGTCAAGAACCGTTCCTGTCGGACGCGTCCGGTTCGAGAACCGAGGAGCTGATGATACTGCGCATGCGTGATTCAGACTGACACACAGCGCGTCTGAACCGAACTGGTTCTTTTGGTGATTGATTCTGAACCGATTCTGTGCTAATGTTATGAGCGCGGGTAAACCGAAGGCTTGAATCAAGGGAAATCATCGCCAATGAAGTCATTACGTCGAGCGCAAAAGAACTGGTGAACCGTTTTTCGGCAACCGGTTTATTGAATCCAAACTGTCCGAAAGAACCGGTTCGCGGAAAACGAACAGAACTTCCCATCACTACCGGTGATCCGAAAACCGATGCAACCGGTTCTTGACTCGAGAACTAGTCAATGTTTCGTTCGTTATCTGGCTCGGTCAGCAGTTCAGTCAGTGTACTGTTTGAGTAAATGAATTACTCCGGAATATTGGTTTATTTGAACTCAGAGGGAGTGTCAGCCATGTTAAAAAAGTTAACAGCTTAAGTCATTTGTGGATTAATGCTTATTGTTGACGCGAACCGTTTCAAACGATTCAGTTCGATTTGGTGAACTGGTTCAAGAAGATCCGGTTACATCGAGTGATTCGTTCGCGAACCGGATATCACTAAACTGCAGTGTTGTGAACACGCTCATAACAGACCCGGGAGAGAAGTCAATGCTGAATAAAGTCGTAGTTTTTGATATTTTTGGACCAAAAATGTATTTTCGATGCTTCAAAAAATTCTAACGGACCCTATGATGTCACATGGACTACTTTGAAGATGTTTTTATTACCTTTCTGGACGTGGACAGTATACCGTACATACATTCTCAATGGAGGAACAGAAAGCTCTCAGACTAAATCTAAAATATCTTAAACTGTGTTCAGAAGATGAACGGAGGTCTCACGGGTTTGGAACGACATGAGGGTGAGTCATTAATGACATAATTTTCATTTTTGGGTGAACTATCCCTTTAATCCCTTACCCCCATGTCGCTCCAAACCCGTAAAAGCTTTGTCCGTCTTTGGAACACAATTTAAGATATTTTGGATGAAAACCTGGAGGCTTGTGACTGTCCCATTGACTGCCAAATAAATAACAGTGTCAAGGTCCAGAAAAGTATGAAAAGCATCATCAGAATAGTCCATCTGCCATCAGTGATTCAACCGTAACGTTACGAAGCGACGAGAATACTTTTTGTATGCAAAGAAAACAAAAATACGACAATTTGTCTCCTCTGTGTCTCTCCGCATCACGCAAGCAGCATACACCTTCTTTGTCAGCCGCGCTGCACAGATGCACTGTTTTCGTTCAAATCAAAGTGTAAATACACATAGAAAATGTATCCGTGTGGCGCAGCTGACACAGAATAACGTAAGCTGCCTGCATTCAGCTCATATTCAATAAATCTCTTTGGACCAAGTTTCTTCTTTCTTTCATTTAGTCCAAAACCACAAAATGTTTCTGTAACTCCATGAATTACATTAAAACATTCACACGCTGCCAAAACCAGAACTCCCTTAGGGTTCAAAACATATTTGAGAGTGACAGGCAGATTTTCATCTTAATAAATGTCATGTGGGCCAAGAATGAGCATTTGGTGTAAGGAAGCATTTTCTTTAATCCATGCTGTGATTAACTATGTTTTGACATGTTTTTCAATTGCGAAAGGCATGAATTTTGGATGACATGAATCTGGGATGACATTTTATCAATTTTCCAAACCAATATCCGAAATCATGTCAAATATCGGCCATGATTATCCAAAGAAATTAATGATATTATCATGCCACAAACTCATGCGTTTGGAATCTCAAACTCAAATTAAACTGTTAAATTGTAGGTCAAAATGCATCACTGCAAGCTCATTGAGTTTGATTGAGGATAATTCGCAAACAATGGCCACACAGTGAGCAGTGCTCAAGAGCTGGCCAGAGACTGACTGACAGACTGTTCTGAGACTGTTTTGGGGTGAATTTTGTTTAAAGGTATCAAATCAACTTCAAATCAACTTCATTCAGCAGAAAATTTTATTGGTAACCAGCATATTCTCCAAAATGGCGCTACAGTGATGCGGAGAGACAAAGAGGAGACTAATTGTTGAATAAGACTTTATTTTTGTTTTCTTCACGTAAAAAAAGTATTGTTGTCGCTTCATAATGTTGCGGTTGAACCACTGATGGCAGATGGGCTATTCTGACGATGTCTTTCATACTTTTCTGGTCCTTGACAGTGTAATTTAATTGGCAGTCAATGGGAAAGTCACAAGCCTCCCGATTTTCATCCAAAATATCTTAAATTGTGTTCCGAAGATGAATTAAGCTTTTACGGGTTTGGACGACATGGGGAAAGTGATTAATGACAAAACGTTAATTTTGGGGTGGAGTATCCCTTTAAGTACAGAAAATTTAGACTATAAACCAGCTTGGAACAGCACGGAAATTCACAGTAGGGTTTTTTTTTTTTTTAAGTGCAGTCCTCCATCAAAGTTAACAGTATTATTGAGTAAATAAATAAATAAATGTAAGAAAAATGCACATTTTGCCCAATCTATGATACAGTGGAGAACAAGCTTTTTGCTGCTTGTTCAATTTACTTCATTTAAATGAGCTTTATAACAATTGCGACAATTGCTTAACATTTTACCACAACTTAATTCCATTGTATTCAGTCCACTTAAAAATGGACATTGAAAAATTTATATTTTAAAGAGTTGTTTCATTCAGTGAACATATGTGCTAATGTCAGTGCAGTAATAAAAGAAAATGTCAAATTAAGAAAAAATAATTTTACACCTTTATAAATAAGTAAAATTTAAAATTATTATTCAGTTGCCTTTTTCTTTATTTAGTTAAGTGGATTGTACATAAATTCCATGTGTGAATGCAAAAACTCGCAAAGGAAAAATGGAGTAAAATTTACTTAAAGTACATCTGCAGTTAAGACTTGCCAGATGATGAATCCATTGTCTGAGATGCTTTAAAAACGTTGCATTTGTTCTACGCCCTTCAAAGCATATTTGTGGTTTATGAAATCTGTGTTAAGAAAAGCAAGGCTTTGTTTACAATATGATGCAACATCTCTTGAAATTTACCTTGAAATTGTTGGTCAGCTGTAAAAAGACTGTCATAACAAAAGCAACAAAAGACAGCAGTGCCACACCTCTTACAGCAAAGACCCTGCTTTAGTTTACGATCAGGTGGTTTCTGAGGTAGATCAAAAATGAAGCTCTTTTTAAACTCTGCCGCTGAGCAGACGCCAAACAAGAGGCACACGACACTCAAAGGATTGCACAGGTTTATGACTTTTATGCAAGCTGCCAAAGTCTGTAACAAATGCTGGTCTGATGAGACGTAATGAGTGGAGTCATACACACAGGATGGGTTCAAAAACAGAACACATTTTTAAAACTTATTTTAAAATAATAGGCAGCGCTCATGGTGTGAGATGCTGAAAAAAAATGTGCAATGGGTGCAAAGGTCAAAGATGACTGTCTAGTGCATGTTTAGAAATAAAATTAATTGAACAACAACAACAACAACAAAACAGCACAGTTGGACCTAAGATGATGTGCTTTGTAAACGGCCCCTTACCGGACTAGGCCTCTACATAGCAGGTGGCCATCAAAGCATGAAGGCAGATAACCAAATAAAATAATTAGAGCATGAACATACTGTCCTGAGAAGTCCAAGTTTAGGTAAATAGCCCTGTGAAGTTGTCTACTTTTGTCAACCAGTAACACAAAAATATGATTTATCAGTTTGGTATTCAGATCACTATATAATCTGAACAGAGTTTTATTTCCAATCCCACTTTATTATGTGATTTTGGAATCTGTTAGGGTTCCTACTTTACCAGGTATAGTCTTAGCCTAAGGCTACCCACGGTCTGTTCACTGACCATTTGATGGACACTGCACACAAAAATGGCAAAATGTGGCTGAAATCACTATTTTCAATCAGATTGGCTGGCAGCTATGCAAGTTCAGGGTGCACAGGTTTTATTAGTCAGGAAAAACAACAGGGATGGGCAAAACTAATAGTTGGTGGTTTGCCTGAATGACTAACCGGTTGTGTATAATTACACTGGTTTCATGTTTCCATGGGACATTAACAATTTTGCCATTTAAAACAATTTCTGCTCCAGCATTTTACACAAATGCAAATTGCAAATGATCAAAGATACGATTCTATTTACAACTGGCATTCATATAAACCAATGGTTGATAGTTAAAATCAGCCACTTAGCATTCTTCAGAAATGCTTGGTTTTGATCCTCATCTAAGAAAAGTGTACATATATTGCGACTTTTATTTTGGATGTTCTGCCCAATGAGAGGACGATGGACTTTGACTAGACAGGGAAATTGGACTGAGTCACTCGTAACCGTCTTTGCCGTGTTCCCACGGGAGGCGGCTGGAACACGTGACAAGCTTTTAAGTGCTTGGAGCTCGTGTAAGATTCATCCGTTAGACCACAAACATTTGGGACAGGGAAAGCATGGAGCAGTGTACAGACAAGGACAAGAAAAAAAAAAAAAAGATAGACGTACAAAATTCAGAAGACTTATAAACACTCTAAATTCTGGGTTCCAAACTTAGCTAGAATTATCACTCCCCTTTTATTTTTAAGAGTAAAATAATATATTTAGCTTAAAAGTTTTGCGTTAGAAAGTTTGTTCATAATTTTATGATGTGACTCAACACTAGCATCTGGTTTACTTCAGTTTTACACTAAGTGGGACCTGTAATACGTTTTCCACAGTATGGCTTTGTCACAATGTATCAATATGATTACAGCTTTAGCAGCTAACATCTTTATATTTTAGTGAAGAGCACATTTTCAGTCTGGGAAAAAAAAAGTAAAAAATGACCCTACAGTATAAGAAACCCACAGATCATACATTTGTCAAACCCAAATAGTCAATAAATCTCTTTAGACCGAGTTTCTTCTTTCTTTCATTTAGTTCAAAACCACAAAATGTTTCTGTAACTCCATGAATTACATTAAAACATTCGCACGATGCCAAAACCAAAACTCCCTATAGGGTTCAAAACATATTTGAGAGTGACAGGCAGATTTTCATCTTAATAAATGTCATGTGGGCCAAGAATGAGCATTTGGTGTAAGCAAGCATTTTCTTTAATCCATGCTGTGATTAACTATGTTTTGACATGTTTTTCAATTACAAAAGGCATAATTTTTGGATGACATGAATCTGGGATGACATTTTATCGATTTTCCAAACCAATATCCGAAATCATGTCAAATATCGGCCATGATTTTTTATCCAAAGAAATGAATGATATTATCATGCCACAAACTCATGCGCTTGGAATCTCAAACTCAAATTAAACTGTTAAATTGTAGGTCAAAATGCATCACTGCAAGCTCATTGAGTTTGATTGAGGATAATTCGCAAACAATGGCCAGACAGTGAGCAGTGCTCAAGAGCTGGCCAGAGACTGACTGACAGACTGTTCTGAGACTGTTTTGGGGTGAACTTTTCCTTTTTGTTTAAAGGTGTCAAATCAACAGCAGATGATCTTGAAAAATGAGCTCTTCAAAAAAGATAAAGCTGTAAAGATCTTTACCTCACAAAAAAGCACGCTGTCTGTACAGTGTATGAATAAAAGCCACCTAAATAAATAAATGGCTCATATCGGACAAGAGCTAGTATCCAGAGCAAAGAGGACCTCTATAGACAGAAAAGCAGATTACACCTGCAGCACATTAGAGTAGAAAAATATCATCCTTTTACAACTTAATACTGAAACAAAATAAGTATAAACAGTAGACACCATGAACCACACCAAAGGAACGAGTAACAACTTTAAACAACATAGACAAGCTAAGCTTGTTCTAAAACCTGAAATGTCACTAATGGTGTACCACCCTACATAGACAGCCAGACATAAATTAAGACCAACTGCCAGAGCAACTCTCTGATCTCATATAAAAGCAGTGTAAAGTTTACAAAATACATCAGCTGCAGACCTTTGAGAGCTGCATTCATGAGACAAAATCAGACAATTCCCCTCAAAACAATCCTGTTGTTTTGATACCTGAAAAAGATCAGTGAGGGGGAAAAAAGACAAAAAGAGGAGTTAAAAAAGGTTTCAAAGAAGTTTGTTGACAAATGCAAATGTTTCCCATGTGCCTTGTGAAGCAACTGTGAAAACAACAAGCGTAAAGTAATGACCAGTAAAGGTCATTCTGGGACAGTTCCCATGAACAACCAAACACTCTCCTTTCTGAACACAGATGGCTTCGCATAAGAACAATTATGTGATTTATCATGTGTGATAATTGCTTATCATAGCCAACATCTTGACCTCATGTTCTTACTAATTAGCAATACTCTGTACTAGAGCATTCAGTGTCTCAGTCTGAACTTTAAAAAAAAAAGTCAACTTCTTCAGAGGCCAGTGGTATAACAATGCATCAGATACTGTAAGTGCAAAGACCTGTTCAAACTAGGACAAAATTTCTGTGCGATAAACATTTTATTTTGAATGAAATACATTTGTTCTAATCTCTTTTCCATCGCACTGTGAATAAAGCTGGCCAACCAATAAGACTCATGCTTTTGGTCATGTGCCCAAGGTTTTATGCTACTTTAAACTATGACTTAGTTGTGCTCACAGACAGACTACTTTTTATAAACCACAGTGACTAGCAGAGGAATAATCTGGAATTGTCTCTTGTTTCTCTGTACACTCGTATTATTGTTATTTGATATACACATAAGTAATACAAAAATCTGAACAGCAGTCCAAAATATGTAAATACTGTTTGACTTCTATGACAAACAGGTGTCAGAACAGAAAGTTGTGCAGTGGTTTGTGTACCAGGGTAACTGGGATATTTCTGCTTTACTGTAAGCACCACCTACTGTCAGAAATGAAAGCCTGCATTTTATTTTATTCAGCCCGTCTGCAGTTTTTATGCATGGGTCTTGAACAGACAAATTGCATGTTAAACACGGACTGAATTTTCTTGCAAAAAATGCATGATGTAAATGGACCTTCACAATCCTATTTATTACCATACTCTAGTTTCATATGGTTGAGCAAGTAACTTTTTTTTTTTTTTTTTTATATATATATATATAAATTTTTCAGTAACAGCGCAATCGCAGAGTGGCATGCAATGCAAGTGTTGCTGTATGAACTTCGTACGACAAATGTATTTTTATTATAGAGGTCTGTTTGTTTATGTGTGGATGTGGCCATAGTCTGAGTCAAACATTACTTGCCTACATGACGCACATGTTCTTTGTAGTTGAATTCTGTATTTATGTAAAAATGTATTACAGACTTTGAAGAATGCCAGAGGACTACTGAGCAAATAACCTATTTCAAAGGAGTGGGGAAACAGCTGTTGAAAATAACTGCAGCCCTTAACTCAATATGTACCAGAAAGAGAAATTCTCAAATTTTGGACTTTTAAAATTCTGCCAATACATTAGCTTGAAGTATCAAATACCTCTTCTGATGCCACAACATTTGGATCACAGAAAAGTTGATAAGATTCCACCCTAGGGGTGTTTGACTTATTTCTCTCATGTGAAGATCTCATGATGTTGTATTCGAGGTGAAAATATTGGACTCACACTTTGCAGCCTTATGAACGCCCTTCATTTGTTACAGATGGTTTGAGCTCCAAATAAGCAGATGAACACGGACATCTGAGAGGATTCTGTGCCAGCAAAGAGTCTCATGACTGACCAAATTCTCATTCGGGAGTTCATTAAGCTCGGGCCACTGCTCCAGGGTCGGTATACTATGTTTTTGAAGGCCATTTCTCTCCTCTGCTCCTCACCTCTAGGGGTCTCATACAGGGTAGGTAACAGGAAGGTCACTCCATAAATCAGCTTCCCTTCTCTGTCCGTCCCTTCATCCACATCTTAAGTACAGGAAGAGCTGCTCTATCTTCCCTTCCCATTGACTCAGCCCTGCCCACACATCCCTGGTTTATGAGAAGGTGTTTAAAAGAGAAACCAATGTGCACTATAGAATTCATTTCAGATCATCAGACATGACATTACGGGTTTTTGGAAGTCAGTCTGAAACCAGCAACCATAGGATATGTCTCGTAAAAAAAAAAAAAAAAAAAAAAACGCGGCCTGAGAAGTTCAATGACTGACTGGGCAGCTGCTTTAGGTTACGGATGCAGCCAGGAGGATGATCATCAGTTGAATGTCTCCACCTGCAGCTCATCATATGAAGACGTGCACAGCTGCGCTGGTCCACACCATCATCCAGGACCATTAAAGGAAGACCCTCCTTTTCTGGAAGGTCTGGCCGAGAGGAAGTTGAGGTGATGGCTTGAGGACAAGTACAGATTCAGAGCAAAGCATCCATGACCGCTGGAGGCGTATCAAAAGGGGCATATCAAAAAGCCTTCGAGCACATGTGTAGTGACATTTATGGAACCGTGTAGACATACAAAGTTTACTTTCAGAGCACGGTTTCCTCATTCCTCACCCTCAGATGATGGCAGGAAGTTTGGGGGCCCTTTGGACTTATAAATGTCCTCCCACAAGTCAAAGGCATAAATTATTCCGTATCACAATGCATCAGGAGATGCGTTTACATCATCTCTGAAACTCGGATTATTCATTTTGATATTCAGCCTTGTGAAACGTACCTTGCTGAGCAGTCCATGATCAGACACTTGATTGTTGATTTAATTTTCTTTTTATGTCAGAAATCAATAATCAAGTTGCACTTGGCACTATAAAGAGAAATTTAGCTCAATGCACAGCATTCAACAAATATCTAAATGAATGAGGAGAAGTGTCACAATCACAGAAATTACTATCCAGACAGATTAGATTCTCTGAGCCTTAAAAACACTAGGTGATTTGTACCCTAGTTTTTACTGAAATTGTGCAAGAAGATATACAAGTTTGATTCTGAGAAGATTACAATCACAAAATACAGTACATCTGCAAAGCACAAATTTATCTGATCTTCTCCAGTTCGGTCCAAATAGAGAGAGGAGAAATGGGAATGTGATGCAATATGGGCCTGCACCTTGGTTTCCCAAACGAGCACCACAGCTTGATGTGCTTGTGTGAGCATGTGTGCTAAACCCTAGACCAGAGGTCCCCAACCATCGGGTCGCAACCCAGTATCATGCCGTGGAAAGTTGCTACTGGGTCGCAAGAACTCCCTGGGAAAAATGCTTATAGATATGACTCTTGTTATTTATTTCACGTTAATGATTGTTCTCATTATTCTATATTTTTGTTGAATTTAATTGCTATGGAGTATAATTTCATGTAAATGAAATGTTCAATTAATGAAAGATTGCACCTCATAAGTGAATGATTTGAAAGGCTGTATACAGACATCAGACATCATCTATATACAGCATACAAATAGCACTCTATGGGACTCAAATGCAAAAAAGAAAACAGAACAATGCAATACTCAAATTATTAAAGCATTTTGAGTAAAACAGACAGTTTTATATTTTATTTTTAAACTACTACTAAAGTACTATAGTTATTTTCAGTATTGAGTGGAAAATAATTTGCATCAATATTGCTATTCTGTCCAATATGATGAACTGATCATTATGGGCATGTTAAGGCCATAACAAATACATGGTAGATATTAAAACAGTACACCATTTTATTTAATCAAACAAACAAACAAACAAACAAACAAACATAAATAATTGAATAAATATTTATATAAAATAATATTTTATAAAAACTTATTTGGTTATTTAGTTAATGGTTATTTGCTGAAGATTAAATCTACAATTGCTAAACTTTTTTATTTGACCATGCAATTATCCAATAAGTGATGTTTAAATCACTTATTGGATAATCAAGCTCTAATATAAGCCAATAACCAATATGATAATGTATACAATATTATAGCATTGCTTGACCTAAAGATATCTATCTTGATTAGGATAAAGATTAGGATGACGATTAGAATGCAGGGAACTGGTACAATGGTTAGTGTAGTAAAGAAATAGTTGACCCATTTCATTCCAAACCTGCAAAAAAAAAAAAAACATATCTTTGTGGGTTTCCCAAATATTTAACTCTATGATGTTTGGTCACAAGACAAGGGCCAGTGATGCTTGATGTTATTGATGTCTAACTTGCAACACAATTTTTTGAAAGCTGAATAATGACTTCTTCAGCGAGAAAATAATGACTGCAGTTTTAGTTTGTTCATTACACAAAGGGTCTGAAATTAACACTTGCTAAGCACCAAATATGAGGAAAAATCTTCATTGGCGAGTGTGTGAAACAGTGTTACTATCCGGTTAGTCGTTAACTTCTAATAATGCCAGGGAACACAATGTGGTTTTCAAAATGCTAATCACAACAGGTTCCCTGGCATTGTTAAAATTCATTAAAAATTTATTGGACAACTTGCTAGTGACGCTCTCACATAATCGCCAAATTATTTTGAAATACTTTACATTCTATATTATTATAATGATGATAATTTGATTAAATAATGATAGTAATAATAGCCTTACATGTGTTTAACCAATTTGTTCTACCTGTCTTTTAACAAAATAATGCAGTTTAATGGCCAGTAAAAATATTTTTCAGTACATTTTCTGAAGTTCCTGGCTGCTGGCGATGTAGCAAAATGTTAGTTTAGGCCCTGCGTGGAATGCAGCACTGCTGTCCGGAAAAAAGCTGCGTTCACACCTTTTTGTTCCACAGACAAAAAAACATTTATGGGCTTGAAATGCCAATTTTTCCTTTAAACTATAAAATAGTTGTGCGTGTGGTACCAGACACTGGGTAAAAGGTCAGTGTAGCTGTAAGTCAAGCAATCTGGCCACCCCCGTCGAAGTGATTCAGTCATATGAATCATCACACTGATTTTCATTTATGAGATTCTCTCTGATCCTCATTTGGAAGCGCATTCGTTCGGAAACACAATTCGCTGCTTAGTTTAACATTTTTGCTAGTACACTAATGCAGGCCAGATGTCCACTTGTACAATACACTCTTAGTGAAGCTCATTCCACTCAACAGCTGTTTAGTTTAATTGACTATGACCACCGGGTGGATCTCATTGCACTGTTCATGTGAAAAATGCACCACAATCACGCTCTCTCCTTTCATTCACTCCACTCCTGGGGAGCTTAATCCCAAAGAAATCAAGCAAACAGTCCACTGGCCGGTCAGAGAATACGGTACAGTGACTCCGAGAGGACGGGGTGGAGAGCGGCGCTTGCTGTCGGGGATCACAGCGCCTGACAGGACTTAACGCTCAGCCAGCTCAAACTCAGAATACACCACGGTCCATTCGAGATGCTAGAACTTCCTCCAAGACGTGCGAATGAAGGATTATGGGGAAGAATTTGACACAATATTATGTATACCAATGTACCGCCAAGGATGAAAAGAAAGTTGAGATCACGAAGCCTGCGATTGTGCGAACTGAAATATTTGCAAAGAAAATAAATGATCACGTCTTGTTTGACTGACTTCGGCAGATTTGCAATTACTTCGATTTATAGTTAGACGTACATATCAGCGGAATTTGTAAATCAACTGGGTTTTTTTTTATCCAACAGATGGTTACTCTGTACAAAAATATCAACGATGGGTGGACTTTGGATGGAGGCCATGGGAAAATCAGAGGCTTGGGAATTCACGTTGTAATTTACACCAGCTCTTTCCCTGACGATCACACAACAGCTCCAATAATTTCTGTTACCCCTGTTTATTCTTGCTAGCCGAACTGTCCAAGAGAAATAACATCAACCATAAAACAACATCTCATGGAAGTATCATCTAGACTAAGATCCAGACATTTACTGACTGCAACACAAAGGAAACTGTCTGTCCTCCTTTGTCACTGCAGAAAGTCTGAGGTTATCCAAGCTGATGACAAAACCAGTCCTTTAAATAGGTTACAAATCAAAGTAGGAGAGAGTTCAGTAACTAACCTTTAAACTAGCAAACTGCAAACAAATTTTACCATTTTACTATTCAGAAAGCATTCAAGAATTCAGAGGAAATGAGAAGTAAATAAATATATATATTTTTTTTTAAATAAATCCAATTTTTACAAGTTGTCATTATAACGTATTTATTTATTTCATATATAAGTTTTTGTCTCAAGGTCTGCATTTAAAGTCACACCAGAGGTGTTCAGCTGGGTTTCTGCAGACCAGTCAAGTTCTTCCACACTGACTCAATCAATCATTTCTTTTTGAACCTTGCCTTATATACAGAGACTTTGTCATGTTAAAATCGAAAAGTGTCCTGTCCAAACCATTGCTATAAAATTAGAAGCACACAGTTCCCTAGAATATCATTATATGCTTAAACACTAAGATTTGCACATAGTCAAACCTGTTCATCAGAAGGGGTGTCCCAATACTTTTGGCAATATAGTGTGTACATACACACACACAGTATATGTCGTTAAAACTAAAGTGTGTGTATACTGTATGTTGTTGAAAATCGTTGACATCCTCCATGCAAAATAATATACAGTACTGTGCAAAAGTCTTAGGCCATTAGTATTTTCACCAACAACAAAAAAATGGTTTTAAACAAGTTATTTTTATATTTTGCTTTAGTGTGTCAGTAGGAGATAACAGATTACTTTTCCAAATATTCCTTTTGCCATTGATTGTAATAATACAGTGAAATTTTTGTATACACAAGGAGTCTGACAACAACCAGTGCTCCACCCAGAGATCTGATCTAATCATCATCCAGTCTGTCTGGGATTACATGAAGAAACAGGAAAAACTGAGACAGACTAAATCCAGAGGAACTGTGGCAACGTCTTCAAGATGCTACAAGAAACCTTCCTGTAAAGCTACCTGGAAAACTAGCACAAGTGCACCTAGGACAAAAGCTGTTTTAAATGCAAAGTGTGGTCGCACCAAATGTTGCTTTGATTTAGTTAATTGATAAATAAGATCTATTTATGACATTATTTTTGAAAGCACCCTCACTTTACAGCATTTTTACACAAGTGCCTAAAACTTTTCACAGTGCTGTAGCTTTGGAGGTGGGTTTCTTTGAGACGTTGCCACAGTTCCTCTGGATTTAGTCTGTCTCAGTTTTTCCTGTTTCTTCATGTAATCCCAGACAGACTGGATGATGATGAGATCAGATCTCTGGGTGGAGCACTGGTGAAAATACTAATGTCCTAAGAGTTTTGCACAGTACTGTACCTACAAACAAACAAAGACAAAAACTGGCTTTACCCCACTCTCCTCCTCCATGAACTGCTGAAGTCAATCAGCTTGTCTTTTCCGAATACCTCCACAACATAATTCCACACTCAACCGAATGAGTCAGTTACACAAATGTTAAGGTCTTTTGAGGTTACTCAAAATTTCCAATTGTTTTCCTCCCACCAGAAAACAGCAGTGAACTGTTTCTGCACTCATTCATTGTAAATACCAGCTCCAAGAGGAGCAAAACAGTTTGTAAGGAATGAAGTTCATCATGTGGACTAGGATCCAAGCAGCGTGTGTCGAACTATCTAGTTACAGTACACGGGTCCGTCATTTTCACAAGGGCCCTAGGCCATAACAATGAGGAACATCCTTGAGTCTTCAGCCAAGAAAGAACAACTGGAGTCGGCTTTCAGAATAACCTCCATTACTCAAACATTACAGTGATAGAGACTATGCAAACCTTCTCACATGACTGGACCAATTACTGCAGCTACGGCATTCATTCCTGCAGCAGCGCTCCCTGCAACATCTGTTTAAGCTCCACTGCTTGGCTCTTCGCTCATTTGGGTGCATTTGAAGGTCCACGGGGCCCGGAAACATCCCTGTACTTGTAAACATTCAGTGGAAAACTCTGCTGTGAGACAACACCGAGGTCGGTAATTATCTGTTATTGTGTGCAGCTGGTTTACGCCAACATTTCCACGTCCACTCGAAAATCACGGAGCGATGTATTTCAGGAAAACTAAAGGTCACACTTCATTTTTTGTCAGCAAATAATGTCGTCATTTAGGCATTGCATTTATTTCCATTCATAAAATTCATAAAGTGTTTGTGGCTTCCTGGCAGCTTTCACAAATACACTTTGTTGTCCCATGACAATTTAAGTAACAGAGACACAAATCACAAGTTTTTTGTTCAAAAATGACATTATCCAACATATAACATATCAGATATAAAATGAATCTAACAGGAAAACTAGCTACTTTTAAACAACACATCTCCTTAAAATAGTGATTCGGCCTGTTCCACATCACAAGTCTTAACCGATCATACAACATCTCATAATTTTGACATTATTGGCTGAATTAGTTTAGTTTAGATTATATTTTTTCTGGTTAAAAATTCTGATTTAAAAATACATTTTTAAAACAAACAAACTAAAAATTATAAATAACACCGGGTTTGTTGTGATTGTTAGGGATGCAAGATGTTGTGCTTATATATCAATATGACTTATAATAACTACTATGATGATGATTATTATTACTATATAAAAATATTAAAGAAAATAAGAAATATTACTATTTTAATTACACTTTTAGTATTTAGAAATAAATTTATCTTTATAATAAGTTGAATATAATAATAAATTATCATATGGAAAACTGTAGGTTGCAGTCCCAATCGTGTTAAATTAAATTACATTTATTAATTTTATTTTAATAAATAAGAAATACAATATTTAGTGTCTAATGACAAAGTTCTGAGTGATATCTTAATTCAGGCAATATGTGTATTCCTGTTACTTTCTGTCTATTTAATAATGATATTTATGCATTTGCATTGCTACAAAAAAGCTAATCACAATAATCAGTGCATTTAGACTAAAATTGCATTTAAATTTTCACCAAACTTTGGGCCAAAATTTCAAACCTAGTAGAAAATATTACTATAACTTAATATAACTTAACATCTTGTATAATACTTCATTTGACCTAGTGAGGTTTGCGATTTTCTGCAGGTTTTTCAATAAACGTTCAGTGAATAAATAATTGTTTTAAGATACATTTTGTACCCTTTTAGTGGAAAGTGCCTGATAAGCATTATATCTTAGCATGGTTAAGATGAATGATACAGAACTTGAAACTATTTAACATGGTTTAGCAGTCATGTAGTTCTCCAAGTATTGAACAAAAAAAGGGTAGACCAAAGATTTAGACCAGAGATTTAAAAATGATATCTTGACTTCATAAGTCACAACAAGCTGGAGATCAGGGTGGTGTGGATTTCACTCTGAGCCCTCCGCGGATTGTTGGAACAAACTCAGGTTTAGACTCACTATGCAGTTCAAACGAAATTCAGATAAACAGGGTTTCATTCACACATGCACACACTCAAACACAACAATAACATTCAGTTATTCAGTTCGGCTTGGAAGCTCAAAAAAGGAAGAGACTCGTATCCAGAAATTCTTCTCCTTCCTTTTTTTTCATCCGTGTGAATATTCAGCATTCAACCATGCTCACATCTGGGAGCCATTTTATCCAAATCCGACATCTGTGCCTGGCACCTGATACGACAGGAACAATGCTCTGGAAATATCCAATATTAATATTAATATTTCACCAGACCTAGTCCAGGTGTGTGGCTCGGCAGTGAAACGGGTGATAACCTGAACATTTTTGCTACATTCAGACAGCAACCGGGGACCAAGATTGACCGCCAGTAGCTCCAGACCAAAACATAACCCGACTGTCATGGATGTGATTCTTGAAAATTAAGTATGAGCAACATGATACTGTGCACATGGGGAGCATTGAGGAATAACTTGATGAACGTCAAGCAAACGTCACTGGAAAACTGGAAACGGGGCCAGTAAATAAAACTGACGACGGAAACTCCACAGACAGTCTGAGACGCCTAACAACACTCCCGCTATTCGCTTTTTCCAACATTCAATGGGCTAAAAATTATGCTTTAGTAATTTTACTAACCCAATCACGCTTCAAAAGACCAACAGAAGATGAAAACGAGAGGCTTAACCAGAAGTTCTCATCCGTGCATGCCAGGATAATTTCTTCAATACTCAAAAACCGACTTCAAATCCCATTTGGAAGATTCCATTGATGTGGAACATTGTTTATTTGTGTATCACAATCAAGTGAGAACTTTATAAGAAGGGCTGTGAGCACTTAAATGTTAACGAATGTTTCAATTACATTCAAATAGAGCCATCATCTAGTCTCAGCTTCAGGCGTCACGTCCACAGACCGCTGGCTGAAAGTCTGGTGCATACATTGGCACACAAAATGGGAAACGCTTCTGGAAGTCATCACCTGATTGGTTGAATTTTACAGGACTTTCGGGAGAAGTGCTTGTCAAGTTGCTTGACACCAAACTCCCTCATGGAAGAAGAATACGATCATGTTTACAGCTGTGACAATGAGCGCTCATCAGGATCAACTAAACACTGGATTTTCAAAAGTATGTAAAGTTCACGGTGTAGACTAATGACGAGTGAAGACAACGTTCTTGACTGAATGGATTACTGGTTGCACAACATAAGATTTACAATTTAAAGTGTCCCTATTATGGGTAATTAAAGGTTCACATTTTGGTTTTGGGAATCCTCAACAACAGGCTGACATGCATGCAAAGTAAAAAAACACTTTCATTGTCTTATAATATGCATTTATTTTTCCCTTATTTTGCTCAATGACTCCCAAACAGCTTGAAAGATCAAAGACAATTTTTAATATAACTCTGACTGGATTCGTCTGAAAGAAAAAAGCCATATACACCTAGGATGCCTTGGGGGTGAGTAAAATGCAACCTAATTTTCATTTTTTGGTGAACTAACCCTTGTGCGACCTTTTGGACATTTTTGTCCTTTTCGGTTTTATTTTTTTGATAATTTTGACAACTGCATAAATTTTGGCACAGGTATGTATTTTTATGGGAATTTTACTATTTTACTTCCATTTCCTTTAATAAATCTGTTTTGCACTTGGTACACAAAATTGTTCCTCTCAGGACCTTAAGGATAAAAGTGTCCCCATTGAAATTTTCTTACAAAAAAACGCATCGATTCGCTACAGGAGGCCTTTGTTCAACATGGATTCGTCTGAAAGAAGAAAGTCATATACACCTAGGATGCCTTGTGGGTGAGTAAAACACAGCCTAATTTTCATTTTTGGGTGAACTAACCCTTTAACTAAAAATTTGTGTAACCATCGCTTTCAGAGAAATGGATCAAATTTTTTTGAGATCAATGCTTTCATAAATCAAAAACACCTGCCAACAGGCTATGAAAATCACAATAGATAAAAATATATTATTATTAATAATAATAATAATACAGTATTTTCTTTTCTATGTTTTAGTCCAGATTAAAATGCAAAAATGTATAAGTATAAAGAAATGTTGGAAAAATTATTAAGTATTCTAAATTGTTTGATAAACACCAAAGCAAATCCAAAAATGGTTGTTTGAAAACTCTACTACTGAATTGTGTACTGGGGTAACCATTATAACCCCTGTATTTCTGCTGTTTTATAAGCGCCACCTACTGTCAGAGATTGAACTTTGATTTAGATTAAGAACTTTGATTTTTTTGATTGAACTTTGTTTAGACCAATGCGAAAACCAGACCGGATTTTCACGCAGCAAACACGCAGTGGTTGATGGAAAAGCGGCTAATACATGTTCTAAAACAATTTTAGAACTTTTATTTTGAAGTGTCAACGATAACAGCGCACCACACTGAAACTGTTGTTACATTGATACAGCGTCTTCAAAGCGTTCGCAAATGCCAAATTAAACCACTATTTCAACATCTTTTCGCAAATCAATTCCTATTTTGCCTCTTCTCTGCACCACTGATAGTGCTGCCTCTTCATTTTCAAACATTAACACACTGACACAAGCACACTTATAATAATATAAGTTATTATTACCAGGCATTACTGCTGAATCCCTGGCATGGGGCCCCCTGGTGGTCACAGGGGCTCTATGCAACCACTTATACCACTTAGGTAGAGCCAGCCAGCACTGCCCCTAAACACAGCACTTAACAAAACGAACGCCGACTGGTTGCTTTACATGTCAGTCAGATGGCCTGCTGGGCCGATGAAAGCTGTGATGGAGTCCAGACCTTCTGCTGTCAGTGTGAAGGTCTGGCTATGCAAGACCAATCCCCACTAGGCCTTTTAGAGGTTTCCAATAGTTCCTAGAAAGAAAATTTGAATGATGTTCAAATGCAAAACGAGGACACTTGGTAACTTTTCTAACTTCAGAAAAGGTAGATGACAAGAAAACAGGAAAAGTTGAAGTTATGCTTCATGAAGAAGAAAGAACATTGAATTATAATGTTTCAACAGGCTAAAGTTATGGATGAAGGTCATCCGAAAAACGGCTGATTTATAGACCGGGTTTGGTTTCCATCTCTGGTCAGAAGTGAAGATAAACCCCACTGATTTTCAAGCACTAGATCAGTTAATTAGGCCACATGACCTTGTGCTTCCTATGGAAGCGCAACACAAATTTCATTGACCGCCCTACCCATATTCCATCTGCTTTCCTCATTTGTCTTGTCATACCACCCCTCCTCGTCCACTAAGTCTTAATATCACCCACTCTATCTTGCTCTAATACTAACCTCCCCGTCCATATCCTCTCCATCTGGTTTTCTGTCCTGTACAGCTGCTGTCCCTTCTCCTGAATCATCTCCTTAGTTCACTCTTCACGTCTGTCGGCTAATTTCCTCCATGCCCTTGCAGCTACTGCTGATTTCTCCAGTGAACGCTGGATGTTTTTGGTTTTCGCCGTTCGGTCAAAAGGAGCAATGACTAACAGATTTGTGTTGTCCTCTGACAGATATGATCTCCAGATGGAATCATCAGCTTCAGCTGTCAAAAGTTCACCAGGACGTGATCGTGCCGGGCGTTTCTCACACGATATGGACGTGAGATGTGCTGTATGTCTCCTGATGGACGTCCAGACACAAGACAAAATTCATAGAGATGCGCTGACCAGTTTTAAAAAACTGAATGCTGAGACTATTTTAGGATTAAATAACCCAATTTCATGAAAATGAATCCATTATACCATTTTATTACATTATTGTTGTAATATTATTGTAGATTATTATGATACGATTGATTAATTAAATAGATGGCTTGCAACTAAAAGTTTCAAATCCCACAAGAGTGGAAAATTATTCCAATTTAGCCGTTAAACAAGGTACATAACTTCATGTTACTCCAGGGGGAATGACCCTGGTATACTGCAATAGCATCTGCTGAATAGTAGAGAACTATACTCACAATGATTGACAACCTAAATGGTGCAATAACTGCAAATGTCAAAACAGAAGACATAAATTGTGTATAAGATGTTTAGAAAATTTTTGTTAAATGTGGTAAGGTCAGTGGTAATTTTGACAAAAAAAGGCAAGAAAAAAAGGGTGTGTCTTCAATAACATGCACTTTTTTCCTTTCCCGTTTTGTTATATGAATACTTATATTTTTGTATCATGCCATAATTTATTTTTTACTTTTTTTTTTTATTAATGTGTAGTATTTTTAATATTTTTTGTCTGTTTTTTTTTGAAAATCTACGTGTAATTTTATGTGATTTTTAAAAAAAATTCTTAAACAAATGACTAATTTCCACCACAAACATCAATTTTACACCAATAAAGTCATTTAAAGTTAGTGAAAGACATGAAATATGAGTTGTAATTTTGTCAAATTATGCAAAAATGGTGAAGACATTAATTTTGTATATTTAGGATTATTTATTATTTTCTAAAATTTATTTATTAAGTTTTCTAAAAATTGAAAAATGCAGAAAGTTTCAAGTGAAGGGTAGATTTAGGGTTAAAGTAAGTGGATAGAAAATAGAATTTGTACAGTATAAAAACCATTAATTCTATGGAATGAACCCATATAACACGGAAACCCGATTTGTGTGTGTGTGTGTGTGTGTGTGTGTGTGTGTGTGTGTTTGTGTGTGTGTGTGTATTAGCTAAATAAAGGAGTTGGCCTTTTTATTCCGAAAATGTTTCAAAATGTCATTTGCCTCAAACACAATCCATGATTGGAGATGTGGTAAAAAATGACACTGTGTGAATGATCATGACGTTTTGGATGAAATGATAAAAACTTTTTTCAAGTGCATTGTTAGCTGAAAAATTAAACTAATGAGTTTATGAGGGGTGTTTTCTGAAAAAGTTTCTAAAAGTTTAAAAGTGCCTAAGAAATACCCAATTATATAACCAGACAACATGCCATAATTCAATACATTTGAGAATTTCTATGTATCATAAAACAGATAATGATGTGGTGTGGTTACAGTCGTAATCTGTCAGTTTGTGTTGAGAGAAATATGTTCTTGCAGATATTTTTCTATATTTAACACATGGTATACATGTTCTCTTGTTGTTCTCTGGCAGATGCCAAAACATTAAACTGGCGTCCATTATGTAACTATGAATGACTAATATGTTTTCAAATTCTTTGAGTAAAAGTGGTAGTGAAAGGCTAAATATAGCCAACCGCATAGGGAAAATTAAACATTGATAGCCTCACAAGAGGTTCAATGAGTGTTTCGAATCAACACGGACAAAAACAATAGCTGCTAATTTTGATCATATGATGTGGTAGAGTGAGAGCCTCGGTGCGCTGATGCGATCTTTAATTGCATGCACTCTCTGTACCAACATGTGGTAGGAATTAAACATTAGTGTGTGTGACGGGAACTTCAGCATCTTTGGTGTACAAAATCGGGTTCAAATTGCAGCAGTGTTAAATTCCTTGCTCTAGGGGCCTGTACATATGATAGTGTTTCACTTTTCACTTTATTAGCTACTGATGTTGATCAAAGAAAAGATGTTGACTTGTTTTTAAGCAATCTCGGCAATAACAGTGGACACTTATTTTTTGGGGTCATTCAATAGGTTCTACTAGACTTATTATTTTATGGTGTAACTCTGTATGTGCAGACTCCCAGGGGAGGAACTAAGTAGCCAAGTAGCAATGCTACTAACTTACCTACTGTGCATGTTTCAGTGGCCTGACAATAGTAAAGCTGTTCAAAATATCACCTTTCCACTAAAAAACTACTTTTTCCCAAGAACTAGCATTTGTGTGACAAAACGCTTTACGCAAATAAAAGATTATGACTTGAAATATTGCTTTCTATTACATCTATTTAAGAAAAGTTGGATTATTTTGTGTCAATAAGTTCAAACAACTTATGTAAATTATGTATTAGGACAAAACAGACAATAAATGGCGTTTTGGCGCTCTTTGATGTAACGCAACAGATCGCCGTATAATGCCTCAGTTCTGACGGCAGCATGAAGCACGAGGGAGCATTCATCTCTTCCTCTTTATTACTAGTTTTAACATGAAATAAACATGAATGAACATCTCATGCCACACGTAATCACTCAGTTAGTGTTTCAACCATGGAAAGACCTCAATAAAACAGCTTGCAAACAAAATGCCACGTAGCATTTGATTTACTTCAGGCAAGTCATCAGTGTCTACAGCTCATTATTTCCTAGAGAAATGAAGTCTAGTGAAGAACATTTTGTGAAATATTAGACTATACTTCATTTGATTTACTTTACCTGTCAGTGACTAGTAACTATTAGTCTTAATTATTTAATGTATGTTTAAATAAATATTTTATGAAACACGTTATGACTGTAAATTATTATATTTCAACAACAAATAGAAACTGTATCATTTATAAGTTAATTTAAAAACAATTTATGTTTGCATACAATTTTTTAAATTTGAGTGTTGGTTATTATAATTAAAAATAAATAGTAACAATTTAAGTTTGGGCTCTGTTGTTAATTGTAACTTTATAGTAATGTAAAAGGGCTTCCTATAGTTTAGAGCAGAAGCTGAGGTAGATTTTTATCCCTAAGAAAATGTTAATCTAATTGAATTTTTTTTTTTTAAAGAACAATTTTTTTTTAAGGCAATTTATGTTGTGCTGTACCGAAATAATACCGAACCGCCATGTCATAAAAAAGGGTAAATCTAAAAAATGACATAAAAACGTTAAAAGTTAAAAACCAAGAACTTCAAAATTAAAACAAAAAAGAAAATTCTAAAAATATAACAACTGATAAGTATTTATAAAATATAAAATATAAAAAATATATATACACACACACACACATCTTTTAGTATGGGAAATGTTTAGCCTTAAGAACTGGAATATGAATTCATGTTTGAACAAGACATTTTGTTTCTTTTTGTACAAATACAACTGTTTGCACCGAGTTGGGGCTCCACTGTTTAAACCACTGATGTGACCTCAAACTAACCTGAGGGTTGGCGAACACCTGCTGAATGTTGTTGATAGGGCCACAGGGGACACCGGTACCTTCGAAGCGTCTCAACCACTCTCCAGTCGTCTCCTGCATGAACCTGAGGACAGAGGCCTAAATGAAGGTCTGAGAAGGGATAGAAGGGAGGGTGCTGGAAAATGGGGCACGGACACGATAACATGAGCTGAAATGCAAGTCATATGTGGCCACTTCCTTTCCCTGTCCCTTCAGGACAACAGCACTGTGTAAAACCACCAACACACTTTGAAAGATTTCACTTAATATGCCCATTATAATTAAAGTTAATCCGGGCCTCTCTTTCGAGCAACATTGTAAACATATAAGGTTTCTCATATTGTAAACATGCTCTCACACACCACGTCTTGGCCTTTGGTGACTGATGCTGATTCACCCAGACAGAATGTGCCGTTTGAATTTTGTGCAGACTTTGATACAAATTTTTTGCACACAACAGTCCCACTGTTGCCAAGAGCATGGTATGTGAACAAAATGTTTTAATGCCAACAACCATTTATTTGGTTTCTTAATAGACTGGTTTCACAATTCTCAGACATTGACCACAAAATGCATCAGAAGCTGAAAATTAGGAAGTGACAAGGAAAGAAGCAGAGACAAGGAACATCTTTGGTTTGCTTTTTTCCCAGCATATATCAAAAAATGCAGTCAGCATTAAATGGAAATGGTGCATCTTCCTTTCTTTTGATTAAAGGGTTAGTTCACCCAAAAATGAAAATTAGGCTGTGTTTTACTCACCCAGAGGTATCCTAGGTGTATATGAATTTCTTCTTTCAGACGAATCCAGTTGGAGTTATAATAAAAATTTGTCTTTGATCTTTTGAGCTGTTTCATGGCACTCAGAGGGTGATGCATCCCTTCAGTCCAAAAGACGTGAAATAAAAAGCGGCCTTCCATAAAAAAAGTGTCTCACACGGCTCTGGGGGGTGAATGTAGCAAATCAATACATTTTTGTAAGAAAAATATCCATATTCAAAATGTAATAATCACTTGAATCTACGCTGCGCTCACTGTTGTACATGGAAGCAGCTCCGGGGGAATTATGAGTTCGGCTTGGGCCATGTGCCGCTCAGATGTGACGAACGTGGAAACACAGTTCAAAACAAAACTAATTAGAAGTACAAAACGAGGATTTGTAAAGAAGAATGTTGGAGGATTTCGATATAAGCAAAGAGGAGACTGGTTTTCCTTTGCTAAGGTAAGGAAACTTTGCTTCTTTTGATCCTGTAAACAAACGTTGATTTTCACGAGACTCACCGGTGAATGCGCAACGCTGACCTCCATACTTCATCCTCCCAGAACTGCTTCCATGTACAACTGTTGGCACAAGCTAGATAAAAGTGATTACTATGTTTTGAATATGATTTTTCTTACAAAAACGCATCGAGTCACTACAGGAGGCCTTTGTTCACCCCCGGAGCCGAGTGAGACACTTTTTTTTATGAAAGGGTGCTTTTTATTTCACGTCTTTTGGACTGAAGGAATGCAACACCTCCTAGGATGCCTCAGGGGTGAGTAAAACGCAGCCTAATTTTCATTTTTGGGTGAATTAACCCTTTAAGATGGTAAAGCTGCAGTTTATTTTCAGCATATAAGGACTTAAATTTTAGTCTCACCTGAAACATTCCAATGGCTTTTCAAGACTATAAATATAGCACATGAGCTTTTATGGTGCTTTTGCATCCTCAACAGCCCCAGTTCCCATTTACAGTCATTGTGTGGAAAAGAGCAGCATGAACATTCTTATGCAGGTGAAAGTAAATCATATCAGTTTGGAAACACATCAAGGTGAGTAAATGATGATGAAACCAAAAAAACAAAACACAAATAAAAACATAAAAAAACAGAACAACAGTAACAACAACAAAAACAAGAACAAACAAAAAATAAGATTAAAAGCCAAACCAAACAAAAAATAAAAACAAAAGTTAAAATAAAAATAAATAAATAAACATTAAATAAATAAAAGGAAACCAAACCAAAAACAACATATAAAACAAAATGAAAAAATAAAAGTTAAAATAGAAAAACAAAAACAAAAAAACAATATAGAGCTGGAGACACTCAAGACTGGGTGTGAAGGTCAATATGTCTTAATATATCAGAAACAACTATACTGATAATTACGAATAACATTCAAGATGTGAAATGTGTTTTTAACTTTACATCACAATATTTTTAGACCTTAATTATATTAAATTTTAACTTTTAGGGTGCTTTCACACTAGCACTTTTGGTGCGCACCCGGGTTCGATTGACATCAGAGTTTGGTTCGTTTGGATGATGTGAACGCTGTCTTCCGAACTCGGGTGCGCACCTGCGAACTGTACAGGAGTCCGCTTAAAAACGGTGGTCTGGAGTACGGTTCATGTGAACTCTGGTACGGTTCACTGCTGATGTGAACGCAATCGTACCAAATCACGGAAGTGAACCGCAGCACCGCTATTAATGACATATTATTTGATGAAAATGTGTGTTTGTGTGTGTGTTTCACTCACTTTCCTGACAAGCGTGACTGACGCGCTGCAAGCAGAGAGCTGTATATCTCATTTCTGTTCGCCTTCAGCATTCTTTAGAGCATTTGCAGTACATTCGTAAGACTGACACAAGTGCCGTTATGTACTTTGTAAACAAAACGAACGGTTCAAAAACGTAAATACATAAAAGTGCAGAGAGTAATGTTATGGATTTGCTGCCTTCTCCTACGCCATCATTACTAAGCAACGGGGTAAACAGCTGCTGGCTTGATGACGCAAGTATTATACAGTAATATGAACACAGTCCAGCGGGGGCAGGGGGAGGGGGAGCAACTGAACTCGGGTTCGGACCAGGCAAGTGAACCAAGTGTGAAAGCACCCTTAATAAAAGTATACATATACATCAGAGGTCTACACGGAGGACCCGAGATCCGTATGGGCTCAGGGTTATATTTTAAATGGTCAGCAGGGTCCGGGTCATGTCTCAATCTATTACTTCGGGTCCTGGGTCTGTTTAACATTGTGAGTCAGTCAGCGCTGTGCGTGTTTTTGTTTTGTAACTTTCAAATTAGGATGAGAAAAGTGTGAGTTGGTAATTTGAAATAAGACGAAAAAAAAAACCCTGATGCAATGACTTTCCTTTGACAATTGGCTTTTTTTATTTAGAAGGCCGGGACTTATTCCGCCATACTGTGCTTTGCAGTTTCTCCCATTTTTTTTTTATATTATGAGTGAACCGTCTTGTTGTTATATCTAAAATTTTTGCTCAGACTCGGCTCAGAGAGATGACGTCCGCATCCATGGCACTGGATGAGCAATCGTTATTATACTCCAAATAGACAAACAGTCTAAATTATTATGCAAGTTGACTCGACATACAAAAAATGCAAAACTGCAAAGTCGCATTTGTCATCCGTCACCGTGACAGCAAGTGGACTTTTGAAGTTGGAATAATGAGTGGATCAGCATTTCAATTGGCAAGAGAGGAATAACATGGATGGAACGTTTTTGCAAGGAGGACTGTGTGCATCACAGTCAGGTACAAGGGAGAAGGCTTCTAGGTAAGACAAAAAGTTTAATTTTCGCAACTTGTTTATCGACTTGTTAATAGCAATTTGATTGTGGAATATGTGCCGATCGGGTCGAGTCGGGTTTGTGGCTTTCCAGCCGGGTTCGGGTTCAGGTTTCAAATAATTGCCGGTCTGCGTCGGTTCCGGGTAGTACTTTTTTGACATTTCTTGGTTCTGCACGGGCCCGGGTCCACCTTTCTAAATAACAGACGGGTCCAGGTCGGTTCAGTGTAGCACATTTACTGGTCTCTTTGAGTTCGGGTACGAATTTTTGCACCCATGTAGACTTCTAACATACATAAAACCAGCATGAATACACAGAAGTCACTGCTAAGAACTTAACGCATTTTAAACTATATTTTTAATAGATTTTTCCTTTTACTCATTTGTCATTGACCCTTTAACCAGTGAAAAAAAACAAAAAAAGTAATTTCAAGTTAAGTTAAGGTGGAGCAAGTTATTACATTTTATTACACGGCTCTGTGGAATACTTGATTCTGATTGGTCAGTCGTGACATTCCTGGGTTTGTTATTCCTCGATAATAACTGGTAAAAGTGAATAACACAGGCTCGTCCGGGTAACTGAAGTCAGCGCTATACTGTTGCTAGGAACAGTTTTTTCTTGGTGGAAGCTTTGCATTTGTTTAGCTAATAAAATATTAAAACTTGGTTAAAAATTGCGTACAATTATTAAATTATGTCATCCTGGTATCGCGGACTCACTCTCGTTTCATACAAACACAGCTGCTGCCATTTTGCTAAGATTGTTTTGCACGCTGTGATGGATTATAAGATAACTGACAAACTGGTAAGATTTGAAAGTATTTTCGTCTTAAATATTTTATCGCCATAATTATTTATGTGGTGAAATGTTGTGTAATACGTGGTTTGACTGCACCGTTTCCCTTAAATGTCCATTTAGTTTGAATTTGCCACTTGCTCGCAACTGCTGTGTTCACGGAAGCTTTGCGTTCAAATATTTCAACTCAAATCAATATTTCGTGTCTAATTATTTACTTATGTGGCAAGTAGCCATGTAATAAGTGGGATAATGTTCATCCAGCTTGTTATTATCGCAGAATAACCCCCTTCAGGGTAATACAAGGTAATACTGATCACCCTGTCGGGGGTTATTCTGTGATAACAACCGGCTGGATGTAGATTATCCCTTACTTGATGAATGATAAAAAAGACATTATTTCCTCAAACATTTACCGTCTAAAATAATGTTGACAGATGAATAGTGCACAACACTCACAGGTTTGGTCTAGATGTCACGAAACAGACGCTTACCTCTCGGACAGAATCTGCAGCAGCTCTTTGCGGTGCTGAACTCTTAACTTGTTGATTTTGTACTTCGGGCTTTCTGCCAGGCCATTCATGCTCAGAACCTTGGCAAACAGACACGTTCGATGAGAGAACTGTTAGGAAATGTGAAGCCTTTTCCCATCAGTCAAAACAAATGCACATAGCTATAAAATATGACTGTGACGGAAATGTACAAATAAAGCTTAGTTAGATTTATTAATAAGCATATTTGGAGTCCTGCTTACTTTGCACACTTTCATAAATTGCTGGTCGTTTCCCGCTGCCACAACCAAATATCCATCTTTGGTCTTGAAACCCTGCAAACGTAGAGATTTAATAAGTATACAGAGCAGACTGCCAGCTAAACTGTGTAAGTAATAAAGAAAAACCTCACACACCAACTGCCAAAAACAGAAACAGAATGACAACACTGGAAACTTTGATATAATTAAATGTATGACTAATGCAAACATGCAGTATTTCATGCAAATCTGCATCTTATGTTTATTTTCTCTAGGGTTCTCCACTTAAAGGGATAGTTCACCTAAAAATGAAAATGTGAACAATTACATCTGAGATGTAGAGGAGTTTGTTTCTTCATTTGAAAGATTTGATGAAATTTATCGTTACATCTCTTGCTCACCAGTGGATGCTCTGCAGTGAATGGGTGCCGTCAGAATGAGAGTCCAAACAGCTGATAAAAACATCACATTATTACACAAGTAATCCACAGCACTCAAGTCCATTAATTAATGTCTTGTGAAGCAATAATAACGCATAATAACGCTTCCTCCAGTGAAAACATCCATCTCCTGTTGTCTCTCACATAAAAAACACCCACATATTTTTTAGAGATTTTGTACTGTTTTCACTTGATCTGTGCATAATATTTATCTCCTGATTCAGACCAGATGACTTTTTCGTTGGAGAAAGGAACATTACAGACAGTGAACTCGTATTTTGAGTTTTGAGTTGATGTCGAAGGATGATGGATTTGTTTGTTACAAACATGCAGCTTTACTTTATTTCTATGTGTTCCTGTGGCTCAGTGGTAGAGCACTGCATAAGCAGCGCAAAAGGTTGTGGGTTCAATTCCCAGGGAACACACATACTGGTAAAAAAAAAAAAAAAAAAAAATGTATAGCCTGAATGCACTGTAAGTCGCTTTGGATAAAAGTGTCTGCTAAATGCATAAATGTACTTCTGGAGTGGTGTGGATTATTGTGATGTTTTTATCAGCTGTTTGAACTCTCATTCTGACGGCACCCATTCACTGCAGAGCATCCACTGGCGAGCAAGAGATGAAATGCTTAATTACTCCAAATCTGACAAAGAAACAAACCAAATATGAAAATAATCTTTGACCAGTGGTATACCAATTCAACTTCATAACATTAAACTGGCAACTATGACAGGAGTTTATTATGGTAAATTTAAATTAGTAGTTTAGTAGTTTTTACAAAATAGTTTTATCATACAGATTTTTAACATCACAAGAGAAAAATGATAATGTCACAATATTAATTTACAGTTGAACTTATCCCCTTAACACTTATATCCCCTAATACTTCTTCAGTTGATTAATAAATGTACAAGGACCTTCAGAATAAAGTGCTGCTGAAGTGGAGATTTCTGACTCAGCAGGAGAAATTTTCATTTTGAGATAATGGCTTTTAAAGATATGTAACTGAAATATAAAGATGATAGATAAAGTGCAATAAAAAATGCATACATGTATATTTTGGATGTTTACTTTCCACTGGTTAGGAAGTACTGATGGAAGCAAAATAGCCCAAAAACTCAAAATTGCAAGAATTTGCCTGCAAGGTTTTGCCTTGAGGGAAATATTAGAGATGTCTTGTGCTTCTCAAAGTTGTGTCAAATCCTCAGGGTGAATCAGAATTTTCAATATGCGCATTAGCGGTTTGAGGGAAAATCTTTCAACGAAAGATCAGGCCCACAAATTCTTCAGGTTGAACTTTGCGGGTCCATGCTCCCAGCAGAGACGCCAATTCATCCATTCCATCGAACCCTACTTCAGGCTCAATGCCCGCTGGTAAAAAGCACATATCCACTTGAAAGCAGCCAAACCGAGAGAAAGCTTTTCGCAGAGGAAGGATAAAATATAATCCGCAAGAAAATAGCACTGATAAAACTAGAAACAGAAGAGGTCAAAGATCCAAAACCCAAGCGGCACCTCTGGGACGATCTTCCGATGCCATTGAAGCCACAATGAACGGGAATCAACCAGCTTATGCTCGACATGTCAAACGCAATCATTCCCCTCACAGATCATTCCCATTTTTGTCTCGACAGCATCTTGTGAAGAGCAGACGGGCCCAAAGTTCAACTAACGTGACCTTCTCAAATGCAATCCATCAGCTTCCATTGGACCAGACTATGTGCATGAGTAAATCAAGACATCGCTAATCGTCTTTTGGCCACAGCAGCACACCTTAGAACAAAGCGTGCATTCATCGCCGCAGCCTCTCTTAGCACAAGCCCTGTGTGTGTTTATTCTGGTGCCCCCTGGCAGTACAATAGGTTGAACGAGAAACAAAGTGCATGGACCACAGTTAATGAGACAGTGTTTTGACAAAATTTAGCCCATCAGATTAAATGATTTCAAATGAATAAATCAAGCATGGGCCAAGAGGTCACATGCCTTGGGGATTCCAGGAAACAGCAGGAAGGCAAATACACAGCACATGCATCCGCACACAAAGGCGCTCCAGCTTCATCTTAGTGTGGGTCAGCTTTGACTCGTTCAATGAAAGAGATCAAGCCCAAACTGTCCTGCTACCAGGATGTTTCCAAACTCGTGCGAAGCACCCTGGGGCTCGCTGGATGCCACTTGCGTGTGTGCAAGGAGCTTGATGACGTTCAACCTGACATCTTTTACTGTTGTGTTCGGTTGCACGCAGGAACCAAAATGCACTCAATATTCATGCAAAATTCAGATTTAGCGAGTGAATAAAATACACAGCATCTGGGCGGTATTTACAAAACGTAGACTCGTGTGTCTTTAGACGACTTTTGGTTTATCTAGGATGACTAAATTTTGTTTTTCTCCAGGATTTCTCCAGGTTCTAAAATAAAGACTATTAAAGTGTATTTTAAAAGAAAATACTATTTCAGTTTTTCTCCTTTAAAATTTCATGTTTAATTTGATTGTGTTTCTCGCTGTTTCTTTGTAACCATCAGTGTACTAGCAAAGAGTGGAAATTGTCTCTAGACCATTTTTTTCAATGTTTGTTTACATGACAATAATGTACTAAAAACTGAAAAGTTTTTCCTTTGCGTTTTTGTACAATGTTCAACGTCTATGCACAGAGCTATGCAGGTGCGCATACGTGACCAAAATAAAAATGTGCCATGCAAATAATTTCAAATTGTTCATTTGAGTACCGACATGGTTTACAGCAGTAACTGTAATCCTGCATAAGGTTCCCATTAGAAATGAATGCATAAATTTAGGCCCTATCATACACCCGGCGCAATGCAACGCAAGGCGCACCACAAGTGCGTTTGCTAGTTTCAGTCCGGCGCCGTCGGCATTTTCCCGTCCAGCGCCACGTCGTTAAATTAGCAAATGCATTTGCGCCCATTTGTGCGCCCATGGGCGTGCTGGTCTAAAAAAAGATGTGTGTTCTGGCGCATTGCTATTTTAAGGAGCTGAAAAAAGACTGCACCATAGACCAACTCAAACCTGGTCTAAAGTCTAAAGTCAATGGCGCAATATTAATTTTTTTGTTATTTAAAGACCGCGTTGGTAGAAATTGCGCCTCTGGGCGGGTCCACAGTGCGCGTTGACTTTGCTTATTACACACAGGGACGCATCACATAAACATGCCAAATATTAAAAACAAAAGGACTACAGTGTAAAAGAATATTATTGTGTAGGCTACATAAATATAAAAATGTAATGATGGATACTCATTGCGTGTATTAGAATTGGGCTACCTATTTGCAATTCAGCCTATTACTACTTATAATGATGAATGAAATTGGCGAATTAATTGAACAATCGTGCCAATACACACACATATGTATATTAACTGACTCATTGCGCAGCGCTTTGGTGGATTCCTGCTTGTCCTGTAGATGATCTGCTCGCGCGCTTTAACTTCGCGAACGAGCAGATCGGTTTCTTCGCTTGAAAAGCGTTCAGCTTTTCCGCCAACAAATTCCGCCACGTAAATAACGACCCGTCCTGGCACAAGCGCATCTCACTCTTAAAGGGAATGGGAGACACTCTGATTGGTGTATTGGAACGTTAAACCCATTACTCATTAAGAGAATAGGGACAACCCATTCCAAAAATGTGCCCCGGCGCACGGACCGTTTTTCTGTCGTTAAAATAGCAAAAGTGGATTTGGACACGCCCTGAGTGCACCTGCGCCGTGTGCTTTACACTGTGCATTTAGATCGTTAAAATAGGGCCCTTAGAGTGTATTTGTAGTTTAAACAGATATAATAATGGTATGATTTTAAAAACCTGCACTTTGAAACCCATTTTCAAAAGTTTGCATTTTCAGGCCTCCAAAACGCTGTTGTTGTGTAAATGAATGTCCAAAACACAATTTTTTTATGTTTTAGTTGAAAATGGTATTGTGTAAAAACCCCCTAATATTAAAATTCTGGATGAAATTGACTCTCTGACTAATTTCATATTATGACTGATAAATAATGGTAAATAATGCATTATTTGTCTAAATAAATTAGAAATAGACCCTCAAAAACTACATTTTGAATGCTACAAATTAATGTAGGCATCATAAAATTATAGAGTATGAAAAATATATATTTATTCTGATTATATTTACAAATCTGCATATAACTTAGTGTTAGATGAATACAAAGGCAATCAAAATACGAAAATATGGGAAAAGAGCATGCAAAATGAAATATCCAAAATCAATCAATACAGATTAAACCATTTTAAAAATCATCAAATTCAAGTCTCTACATTTCTTTTGCAAATTATTTACACTGCAGTTATGCTTTTTATGAGAAAAAGCAAAAAGTGAATAGTTAAAACAAAATCTGTTTTAACAATTATTATGTCTGTATTGCATTTACATGCATGAATATTGCACAATGAAATTTGTATTCTAAACAGCTGACAGTGGCTGCTGTCTTTGGGCTGTTATTATAATGAGTTTGAGGTAGGGAGGATGTGTAACTTTTGAAAAAAAGGCTTAAGATATCCGCCGCGAGACAGTGGTTCCAGTAAGGAGACTTAAATTATAATATATCATTATGTTTCCAAGCTGTGTCCGGCTTACAAACTAAGAGGGTTTGATTAGATTTTCCACTGAAGTCGCATTTACCAAACTTCATTATGAACAACTGAAACACCTGCTACTGAGTGCAATGGTCTGATATTATACTGCAAGCATTCATACAAAACCAGTCATTTCAGACCCAGAGCAGGAGACAGATATTCTAAAATAATAAACTGATTTTACTCATGTATAGCTGGAATGGCAAAATAAATAGGCTTATAAACTTTTAAAAAGGAAAAGAAAAGCTTCCAATATACTTTTTAATATTCTATATATAGACATCTATATGATATGTGTACAATCAAACTCTGCAGTATTCTGGTACAATTTTTGTTTGTTAAAAGTAAAAGCAAAATCAAAAATATTAAATTGTTTATGAAACAAAACAAAACAGCACAAACATTTAGGAAACAAACACAAAACAAAAACACACAAAACACAAAAAAAGGTTTGAGACAAAACAAAAAAAAATATTTATGAAACAAAACAGAAACAAAAAAAATTCTGAAACAAACAAAAACAGATTCAAAACAAAACATGTTTAACAAACAAATCTACACACCACACAAAAACAAAAAAAAACTATATGTTAATGAAACAAAACAAAAACTAATGAAAAAAACAAAACAAACTTAAAACACACAAAACAAAGAAAAACATTTAAGTAACAAACAAAAACAACATACAAAACAAAAATGTTTATAAAACAAAACAAAAAACAAAAATATATAATCGAACAAAAACACAAAAGCAAAGCAAAACAAAACAAAACAAATGCTTATGACACAGAAACACAAAACAAAAATGTTCATGAAAGTAAACACATATATACAAAAACGTTTATAAAACAAAACCACCAAAAAACACAAATCTGAGAAAAAAAAAAAAAGAAAGAAAGATGGTCTGAAAGCATTAGATTAATAAGTTATTTTATTGTGTATTTTATAGTTTTTTTCCCCCGCTTTCTTTTTATTTTAATTATTTAGTTTCTTTTGTGTTTTTATTGCTGTTTCCACATCTAGCAATAGACCCTCTATAACACTGGGTCAAAAATACAGCGTCATACAAAATATTTCATATTTTTGATTATATTCATGTGTTTATAATCTTTTTTTTTTTTTATAAAGGTTTTTTTTTTTTTTTTTTTTTTTTTTTTTATAAGTTTCACAGTATAAATCTTATATTTTAGGAATGGGGTCCCTAGCAAGGGGATCATCGTATGAAAAAGTCTGACAACCCCTGTTCCAGAATAGAGTGGAGAATTTTAGTCCCTTGCTTTCCCAACGGGATTCTCACATGAGAAAGGACAATTAGCACACCCTAATTGAGGCCCAAACTGAAAGTAACCTAATCAGTCAACATTCATTTTCAGTTTTGATTAAGTGCTGGCAGAGACCTGCAGCCTTCGTGTGACCCTGGGGAAATGGAGACATGAAGAAAGTTCTCACGGATGACAAAGCTGTAAACAGTCTATGCTTTATTCATTATATCTTATTATATAAATGGCCTATGGGATGGGACACAACATCCCAAATCAGTGTCCAGAACGATAAGACCTCTGATATGAATAGTTATCTAGCGATATCAAAAGAGAGGTTCGCTTTGAGGAGGCCAAGTTCCTCTGAGTGAATAAACACAGTAAACAATAAGTGATTTAAAAAGACATAAACCATTTCCAGAATTTCAATGAAACACAGACACATTTTGTTTTATCACTGGGAGAAAAGGAAAGGGTGTCTTTTATTAGAGCCGTGCCTGGACACAGTAATTGTTTTAGGCTTTGGCTGCACCCCACGTCCCTGTGGTTTTCCCTCAAGAACATTCTCAATTTACATTAGCCAGCCTATCCAACTATTATATGTGGCTTAAGCTTATCTTGCAGCTCACAAATATCTATTAACATAAGCATAATTGTAGTGCTAAACACCTATTACATTGATAAGATGTTTAACACTGTGCAAACAGTGTGTGTTTCACATTGTGGATGCTGGTTTGCCTTACCCGATTTCTAAAAGGGATACTCCACCCCAAAATGAACATTTTGTCATTAATCACTTACCCCCATGTCGTTCCAAACACATACAAGCTCCATTCATCTTCGGAACACAATTTAAGATATTTTGGATGAAAACCGGGAGGCCTGTGACTGTCCCATAGACTGCCAAATAAATAACGGTGTCAAGGTCCAGAAAAGTATGAAAGTATGAAAGGATGCCCTGTTTTCTTTCAAAGCAAATCTAAATACACGTAGAAACAGCGCATCTTTGTGGTGCGGAGGACACAGAAGAGCAGCATATGGTGACATGGAGAGACACAGAGGAGACCGTTGACAAAGGAATTGTTGAATTAAAGTCATTATTTTTGTTTTCTTCGCTTACAAAAAGTGTTCCCGTCACTTCATATAACACAGATTGCACGTCTGATGGCAGATGGAGTATTCTGATGATGACTTTCATACCTTTTATGAACCTTGACACTGCTATTTACTGGCAGTCTATGGGACAGTCACAAGCCTCCCGGTTTTCATCCAAAATATCTTAAATTGTGTTCCGAGGACGAACGGAGCTTTTACTGGTTTGGAACGACATGGGGGTAAGTGATTAATGACAAAATTTTCATTTTGGGGTGGAGTATCCCTTTAACTATGTTAACCCTGTGAAGCCTACTGTATATCAATTTGATACAGAAATGTAAAGGCCTTTAAATGATCAACATGGTCAAAACTGAAAAACTAAAAAAAATTAACCATCCCCTAGTCGTCTGATTGATATTATAGTTTATAAAAGATCTTTTAGTATAAGTGTATAAGCATTCACTTTTAGGTTGTGGTTCACATGACATTTTTTGCTGTAAAATTTATAATTTTTATAAAGTAACTAATAATAACTTTTTTAGTGTTGGTAATAGTTCAAGACGCACACTTAGTGGACTCAAGCAATTTGGTATTATTATCCAGACATCTTTTTTTTTTAAATCCATGTTGAAATCTTAGTGTCAAATTTGATACAACAGGCTTTTGAGGATGTTTATATGATCATCTCTCAATAATCTTTGCCACAGAATCCTTTTTATTCTAGTTCTTCAGAAAACCATTGGTGTACTGTTGTTTTAAAAACCTCTAAACTTGTATGAAGAACTTTAAGGTGCAAAGAGCAACTCAAGTAATGTAAACATCCAGAAAAGGTTGTCGATGAGAAGCTTATTTAAACCTACCAAGGGTAAAACAAAACAAAACAAAATAATAAAATAAAAATATATTTAGAAATTATCATGTATTGTAATGCATTACATGTTTAGTCACACACAAAATCTCTACAGAGTTTGATCTTAAAATTAAGCATTTAAATATCATCTTATACATTACTGGAAGATACAAAGGGATGACTGATAATTATTCATTTTCTACTGCCATAAAGATCTTATCAATTTACAATATAATCAGAATTATAATCACTTTTCATCCACATAAATATCAGAAATTGCACCGAATTGCATATTTTTTGCCCAGTTTGAGCCTCTGAATAAAACGATGGTGTTTTGGATAATGGTTTTGTTTTGTGTTTTTCTCCCTATAGCATAATATATGTTGCTAAACAAAAAGCACACATGCATTTTAAAAAAAATATATATATTTTGTCTAAAGCTTCAACGAACTGTTAAAATGTAGTTGAATTTAATGTCGTTTAATTTAATTTTAATTTAATTTTTTAATTAAATTTTTATTTAATTTATTCTGGCTATTATTTCATATGTCAGGCTTTACAGAATGAACCAGAAATAATTTCTAAGTGGTAAACTGGTATTTAACCCGAGTCTAAGCTGGCGTTCTCAGCAGGAACTGCAACACAAGGCCTCATATTTAAAGATCGAATAGTTCATTACTTCTTGCTCTCAGACATTTCCAGAAGTGTGGGAAGGCCTCGGTGTTGGATTAGTGGTTGGGCTAATGATATCTGGAGGTTTAGTGGTGTAAGATTCAGCTTAGAGAGTTTGTTTGGTCTGGGCGGCTTTCTTTAACAGAGGGAAGTCTGAAAGCAAACCGCTAGCGCGAGGTTTTTGGCAAGCGTCTGTCCAGAGAGAGTCCCTCGGCTAGACTAATGCAACACAGCCCCGCTGTGGCTGAGATACAGCGAGCTTTGAATCAATATCTGATCTGCAGTCTCTGAGTAAGGAAATGGCACACAATTCACTGATGATTCCCAGCAAACACTTGAGGACAATACAAAGTCAAAACATTCAGCTGTTTAACCTTTCATCCGGCTTTGATTTGAAGAGAAAGCCATCGTCTCATGTTCAAATCCATTTGCTTAGCTGACTGCTGAAGCACAACTATTTTTCAGATTTTTTTGTGAATTAAATGAGTGATGTTTATGTGTGCAACTTGTCCCACCCCAGTGGGTGGTTGCCAGGTAATGCTATGTGGTTGCTAAGGTGTTGTGAGTGGTTTAGAGCAGAGGTTTTTGATGCTACGGACCCCCAAATATCAAAATATTATGATCCCTACATATATGTTTGGAAAATATTACCTGAAAAATGTCATTTATATTCAATTGACACCATGTTTTGCTCACCATTAGACAAGTTTGAGCTGCAGAAACCTGAAGAGCAACAAAAGCCATCTAAAATGAGCATTTTTATCAGGCTCCTATATTTATGTTCAGTTATTTCACTTTAAGTGCATAGAAAAGGACCTATACATTGCCATTAGTGTAAAATTACTGAACCTAGGAGTCTGATTAAAATGTTCATTTTAGATGAAAATTTTAGCTGGTACTTAGAGGCTTTTACATCTGTGTGTGTGTGTGTGTGTGTGTGTGTGTGTGTGTGTGTGTGTGTGTGTGTGTGTGTGTGTGTGTGTGTGTGTGTGTGTGTGTGTGTGTGTGTGTGTTTAAAAAAATAATAAATATTTGTTAAATATTATTTCTTTTAAATTGACAATTTTTTTGTCTTTTTATGACATAAAATAAAACATAAGAATAATAATGTAATACTAATACTTTAATACTGCTATTACACTATAATAATAATAATAATAATAATAATACATTATATTTTGTAACATTTTACAAATATTTTGTAATTATTATTATTATACTAATATTAATAATAATACTTATATATTATATTATATTAATTATATTATATAGTGTGTGTGTGTGTGTGCGCATTTAAAAAATACAAAATATTTGTTAAATATTATTTCTATTAAATTGACAATTTTTGTCTAACAAAATAAAACAAAATAATATAGTAATGTAATAATAATAGTATAATAATAATACTACAATAATAATAATAATAATAATATATTAGTAACATTTTACAAATATTTTGTAATTATTATTATTATTATTAATATTATTTTACTATTATTAGTAGTAATAATATAATATAATACAATATAATATAATTTTATGTATTTTATAATAATATACAAAGAAAAAAATGGATGGATTAAATGGAATGGAAGAATGGATGGATTAAAATTTTTATTTTATAATCAAATATTATAAAGCATTTAAAATGTGCAATATTATCATGGTTTCAAGAGTAATCAGAAATCATAAGATTAAATATTCATAAAATGAAGTACTTCTAATTCTCACATTTTAAACCATTTAAACTGAAAATATTATTTTGTACTTTTTATTACTTTTGCATTTTATATATATATAATATTATATATACACATGTATGCATGTATGTATGTATGTGTTTGATTTCATTTCATTTATTTATTTTTTTAAAAAAAATTTTGCTAAACTTTCCCATAGACTCTCAAGCTCCTGGAAAACCCCTGGTTTGGAGTACATTGCTCTGGGGTTGCCAGTGTGTTCTGGGTAGCTGCGCATAAAGCTTTGTCTCATGTTAGTGTTCCAATAATCCTTTGTGAGAGTCACTGAAAGTTCTTGGACTTCCTGAACTCTCTCTGAGCCCACCGTGACACGACACCTCAGTTACACATCTCAGTCAGACATCCCCGCAAACCTGACTCATCTGCTCCCACAGTCAGAACAAGAGTACCGAGCCCCGGTGAACCAGCAGCTTCATCTCTATTCTGTGAACAGAACACAACGCTTTCACACTGAAACCAAATCCCAAACCACTGCTCGCTCTTTAGCCCAGACAGGAAAGCAGGGAGGAAACAGTGTGGGGAAATGAAGCACAAGTGCTGTCAGCTTACATGAGTGATTACCCCAAATACAGGAGAAAAAAATTATTGTGTACATGTGTGTATGTATATATTATTTTTTATTTTTTTACCCAATAGAAAAGAGAGGAAAAGTGTTTGGGGTAACTTTTAGTTCAACTTGATACACTAAACCAACTAAAACTGAAATAAAATATAGACATATATATATATATATATATATATATATTATATATATATATATATATATATATATTATATATAATATTAAATAAAAACTACACAAAAATTGTGTCAAAATTGACACTAAAATAACGCTGATATTTAAAATACTATGTACTATATTCAAATACATACATTTATTTTTAATTAAAATATTATCTGGAAAATATTGAAAGTTTTTTTTTTTTTTTTTTTTTGCAATGTAGTTTATTTATTACAATATTGTGTTTTCAGTTTTCTATGAACAAACAAATATTATAATGAGCTCCTTGAGTTCACTGACCCAAATAAACAGACTGATCCATTTCAATAAGAATCTAAAATGATAAGAACAAATGCTGAAATTCCTCTGTTTTTCCAAGGACTTGTTAAATCCTCAGAGGAGCTAAACAGAGACTTGAGACGTCTCGCTCCACTCCAGCGCTGAACAGACTGAGGGAATTACATGAGTCTCTGCTGTAACTGTGTCAAACCCTTTCAGCTTAAGG
>NC_056620.1:4560304-4560432 GCF_018340385.1 Cyprinus carpio
CGGGGTCGCGGGGCAGCAGTGCATTTATCATGGGGGTCGCGGGCTTAAAAGTTTGGGAACCCCTGCAGTATGTGGTCTGGCACTGTCATGTTGGAAAATGCAAGGTCTTCCCTGAAAGAGGCGACATA